>NW_006921918.1:494847-524346 GCF_000298275.1 Orycteropus afer afer
TAAAATCACATTTCTTTACATTGTAGGCAGTGTACTGCTGCATTGTTTCTCAGTCCTCACTCCTGCTTTTTCTTGTTGTTGTTTTTTCTTAGGTACCCACAAATGTGTTTTCCATTGGTCTTTACAAAATCGGTAGCTTGAAACAGTGAAATCTGTGAGAGTGGAACTCGATGGGTACTGCCTTGTTTTGGGAGGTCTCAGAAGTTTTCACCTTTGACAGGGTGAAATCTTAAACTTGTTTTAATGGAAAATACTTAAGTTTTCCTTCTCTGTCAAATTTTTCCTTACATAGGTTCCAGCTTTCTCAGGTTTTACTGTATTTGAAATCACTATATTAGTCCTGATTTCTACATGCAGTATTCATCATAATGTATCATCATAATCATAAAGTAGAGATACGTTTATACTTATGTTTAAAGATATTTTGTAAATTATATCCTTAATTTAAGAAAATCTGAGATTGTATCTTTCTAAACTGGCTTCAGTGATTAAACAGCAACTCACTGTATGCTTTCAAACCCAAGCCAGTTTCTACTTATGGTGACCCCAGGTGTGTCAGAGTAGAACTGAGCCTCAATAGTGTTTTCCATGGCCAATTTTTCAGAAATAGAGCAGCAGGCCTTTCGTCCCATGTGCCTCTGGGTAGATCAGAACTTCCAGCCTTTTGGGTAGCAAATGAGTACATTAACTGTTTGCACAGTAAGAATTTGTCTACATTCTAATCAACACAAAATTCTAAACCCATTGCCATTGAGTAGATTCCAACTCATATCAACCCTATAGGAAGGAGTAGAACTGTCCATAGTGTTTCCAAGGCTGTAAATCTTTACTAAAGCAGATTGCCACATTCTTCTCCCATGGAGCAACTGGTGGGTTGGAACTGTCAACCTTTTTGTTTATCTGTTGGGTGCTTTAACCACTCTACCACCAGGGCTCCTGTTTCTACTTTCAAAGCACCTTGAAAATCCTTTTAGGATTGCAACAATAGACCTATGGAATTGGTATGCTGAACCCATTTGTGTGACTGGGAAAGATGATCCCTAAATAGGTTAATGATTTGCTTACGCTAGGCAACCAAGACTTGGCCACAGGTATTTTTACTTCAAATCTATACTATTTTTCACTAAAGCATCGAAGCAAATATTTATAAAAATGAAATCATTTTCTTATATTGCTCTTGCTGCAGCATTTTTGACATTCAGGGTATTAAAATAGTTTTCTTAATTTTTTGTTGGATCTTGAGTTTTGAATTACTATGTATTGATTTAAGGGATATTTTAGCATTTAATTGAATGTATGTTTATTATGAGTTACTGAGGCGTAATATTAATTCTTCAAACTATATAAACTATTTTTGCTTTATGTCAATAAGTAGCCCTTTCAAAATGTTCAAACGTGATACATTTTCACTAGAACTTTTAATACCTAATTCTCATGTTTTATGCTTTGAATTTTACTTAACTAGAAATCAAGCAGTTATACTATGGTTTTTTGTTTTTTTTTTCAAATTTATTATGTGAGCCATGATTTCTCCTGAATTCTTCTAATTCACTACATTGTTCTCAGAAGTGAAAAGCAGCAGGACAAGTATACACCCAAATTTGACGTTCTAATTGATAATCAGATGTTTCTTCCTCTTTAGAAAGTCCATTTTAACCTAGTTAGCAGGCTTTTGAAACATGTTTTGAAAGTTTTGGTTATTTGTTTCCTTTAGAATACTAATCACACTTTTCAGATCTTGCTATGAAATATACTGTGCTTCTCAAGTTCTGCATTTTTTTTCTACCCTAAAGCTTAATGCTTTGTATTATAATTTTTTTTTTATATCAGTCTTCCTCATTAGACTGTGAGTTCACCTAGTTAAAGGGAATTTGTCGTTATCCTTATCTTTTTTCTTTTTTTCTTTTTTATTCTTGATATAGCATCTAGGATATAGTTGCCATTCAAAACAATGACTTTGAAAATAAAGTATTTTCCATTGTTTTAAAAACCAACCTAAACCATAATTTAAGTCCTTTTCCAAACCAAAAAACCAAACTCCCTGCCATGGAGTGGATTCTGACTCATAGCGACCAACTTTGGGTTTCCAAGGCAGTAAATATTTACGGAAGTAGATTGGCTAGTCTTCCTTCCGTGGAGTGACTGGTGGGTTTGAACCGCCAATCTTCTGGTTAGCAGTCAAATGCCCTAGGCACTACACCAAAGGAGGTAGCTGTGAGTCAGAATCAACTGGATGGCAGTGAGTTTCCTTTAAGTCTTTTTAGCATTTTGAAAAAGATCAAACATAAGTTTTAAAATGATCACAAATACTAAACTCTCTGAATCTGAACAATTAGGAACTATAAATAGAATCCCTAGTAAATGGGTTCCAAGAACAATGCTAAATATGGTAAGTTTGGCATTTTAGATTTTCAAATGGAAATGATTAAACACTTTTCTAGCCATTGCTTTAAAAATTATTGTTTTAAGAATATTTTTGTCACATACTGTCTCAACTAACAAGTTAGTGTTTAATAGTAAAGTTTCTATCCCATAATTTTGCTAGAGTTTAATAATCTAAAAATTGTTTGCATACATTCCTGATGCTATGATTGAAGTAAAAACTTTTAAAATTCATGTGAGAAGACAATAAGCAAGGGACAGGTTTGAAGACCTGATTTAATTTGAAGACACTGAATATACAATGTCATCTCTATTTTTAGACATTAATTTGTGGAGTGTACTATAATATACGTCTAAAGATTTATGTGTAGACATAGATGGCTGATAATTTTTTCTTAAACTACCTACTGGAAAGCTAGTATACATGCATTCTAACTAAGGTTCTGTTACGCAGTAGCTCTGGGAGCTCTCAGAACTTCAGGATTGCCATCTGTAAAATGAGACAAATAACACCTAACATAGATACCTCCCAGCATTACCACTAGCTTTGATATCTTGGGCTAGTCATTCACATTTATATGTCTCACTTCCCTCCACTGCAAAAGGAGAATGTGAACTCATAATCTAAGTTTCATTTTAACTTTGGAATTTGGGAATTATCTTCTTCTATGCGTATAAATCCCAACCATGTGAAGACTAATTGCTAATTTTGGTCAGAGCAATATATTAACACCCGTTTGTGTTTTAACTCTGGTGGCTTAGTGCCTAAGGCATTTGACTGCTAACCAGAAGGTTGGCAATTCAAACTCAGCAGCCACTCAACAGAAGGAAGATGGGACAATCTACTTCCATAAAGATTTATCGCCTTGGAAACCCATTGGGGGTTGCTATGAGTTGCAATGGACTCTATGGCAGAGAGTTTGCTTGGTTTTGAGATCAGGCCCAATCGTGGGGTAACTTTCTCTTAAAGAAGAAAACCAAACTAACCAAATTCACTGCTATCAAGTCGATTATGCTTTTCTAGTGACCTCCATTGGGCTTACAAGGCTGTAAATCTTCAGGGAAGCAGAACGTCGTATTGTTCTATCATGGGACAGCTGGTGGGTTTGAATCACCAATCTTAGGCTAGCAGCCAGTGGCCTTAAGCGCTATACCACCAAAGCTCCTTTCCTTAAGGAAGAAACCCAGAGACTTGTGAAAATTGCTATATAATAGCTTCCACCACTGTTACTGTGGCCCAGGTTTAAGCATCTAACTACATAGCAGCTTTAGTGTTCAAAATAGCTTTGTTTCCTCAACTCATGTTTGTTAATAAATGTCAAGAAAATAAACAGATCTTTCTTTTTGTGCCATGCTTAGTTGAGGTCTGCTACATGAGCAGAGGTGGTATGAATGGCAACTGTATTGATCACCTTTATTCAATATCAGCCAATTTGAGTGCTTACAGATGGCATCTCAGAATGTATAATTATCCTAAAGATGATAAAATGAGACTTATAGACAAAGTTAAAAATTTTTCTTGTTGATTTTCAAAGAGAAGATATTTGGTAATTTTAATTATATACATCAGAAGAAATATGGGGCAATCTACTTCCGTGGGAGAACTGGTAGCATCGGAAGGAAGGTTGGGCAATCCTACTTCTGTAGTGATACTGCCTCGGAAACCCAAGGAGGGGTCGCTATGAGTCAGATCTGACTCTACGGCACATAACAACAACAACAACAATTGGTAGCGTACTGCCTAAAGCACTTGACTGCTGACCAGAAGCCTGGTGGTTCAAACCCACCAGCCACTCCTCGGAGGGAAGATGGGGCAATCTACTTCCGTAGTGATACTGCCTCGGAAACCCAAAGAGGGGTCGCTATGAGTCGGGGCCGACTTGACGGCACATAACAACAACAACAAATATAAACTTTTATGATGTAATTTTCTAGTGGGTCTTTTTATCCATTTACTGGATAGAAATAGAGTGATGCTGAAAGTTATATAAGAAAAGGAAAAAAAGAAAAGATGTGTATAATACTTGTCTTTTTACTCCAAACCTTTATTTTAATCTTGTTCTTAAGACTTGCCTGCAGTGGGAGAAGTACCAGATAGTGACCTTGTCTTCTTTTGTCAAGTTGTGATGGACTATGTATTTGTGACATGTTTTTCTGATTATGTCTGAAAGATATAATTTGGCCTATATTTATTTAAATTCAATATTTTTTGAGACTTTCATGAAATATTTTAGGAAATAAGAGACACCCTGGGGCATTACAAAATCTGGGTTGGGAAGCACTGGTCCAGAGAATAGTTACTAAATTCTAACAGCTGTTGGGTCAATAGGCTAAACCATTTAACCTCCATAAAGCTCATTTTCATTATTGGTAAAACAAAACTCTTGTTGCTGACCTACTTCATAGTTCAGTTTGGTAACAGTTAGAAAAATATTGGGAATGATCATCCATGTGTTGAGTTTTTACTCCTACATGATGTTGTTGTTGTTACCTGCCATCAGCCTTGGGCATGGGAGGTGACTGCCTGAGGCCTGAGGCCATCCCCTAAGGCCTCCTACATGATAGGACTCCACATGTCACAGTGTAGATACAAGCATACCTCAAAGATACTGTGTGTTTGGTTCCAGACCACCACAGAAAAGTGTTGCAATTAAGTGAGTCACATGAATGTTTTTGTTTCCCAGTGCAGATAAAAGTTATTTACACTATACTGTAGTCTACTTAGAATGCAATAGCATTATGAAAAAGTATGAAATATTGTTAGAATTACCAAAGCAATAGAGAGACATGAAGTGAACACACGCTATTGGAAACATGGTGCCAATAGATTTGCTCAACACAGGGCTCCCACATACTTTCAATTTGTAAAAAGTGTAGTGAAGTGCAATAAAGTGAAACAAACTAAAATGAGGTATGCCCGTATTTTGGTGCATGGTGTAAAAAGCAAAGGGTAAAAGCAAACCAAATAAAATAATCTAGTCAATTCCAACTCATGATAACCCCATGTATTATAGAGCATTGCTGCTCCACAGAGTTTTCTTGGCTATAATCTTTACAGCAGGAGATCACCAAGTCTATTTCTTCTGCATCACCATCTGTGTGGGTTTGATCCACCACCCTTTAGTTTAGTAGGTGAGTGCAAACCCTTTGTGCCTCCCACGAACTGAGAAGGGGTAAGTGGAAGTAATCTATTATTTTTAATTGGGCAGGAGCTGGGAAGGCAATCTCAGAATTTCGGAGATATTACTTGAGAGTCTCCATATCAGAATCCATGGGTAGAGAAAGGGAAACGGGCATGATCAAAAAGGAAGCATTTGTTAGGTGAGACAGCTGTGAAATAGGCCTATAAATGTCCTAATAGAGAAGTTTTAAACTTTGTTTCAGGAGGTAATTTTATTTTTCTTCTTTGCTGAAACAGGGTATGCAAAAAGGGAGAGACAGTTGAGAAAAAGAAGAGAAGCACTACAGTGAATGATGGGTGGTGGTGTTGTTGTTATTTGCCTTTGAGTCTTACACACCTCATAGCGACCCTTCCTTGGGTTTCCGAGGCAGTATCACTACGGAAGTAGATTGTCCCATCTTCCTTCCGAGGAGTGGCTAGTAGATTTGAACTGCCAGCCTTCTGGTTAGCAGTCAAGTGCCTTAGGCACTATGCTACCAGAGCTCCCAAATGATGGGTAGAGTCTATTAAAAAAGTACATAGTCATGAGTGGAATTAAATCGGAATGGGATCATTTTTGATTCGGCATGTTAGTATCACTCTGGTTTCTGCTTACACCTGTGACCTGAACAAATCAGTCATTTATGTTTTGACTATCGTATTAGTATTACTTTTGTGTTATTTGTACACATAGCAGCTAATATTTCTTTTATAGTTAGTAAGATCTCTTGGCAGGTTTAAGGGTAACTGATCACAGTGACTTTGGTTTTTAAAAGGAAATATGAAATAATCCAAAAGAGAATAAACTCTCTACAAATCTTTGAGAACTGATTATATTTCACACACTCTAAAAATAGAAAGTTCTAAAGCTCTTTTCCACTTGCAAAGATAGTGAGGTAACTTAGTAGTGAAATAATGAGAGCAGTTTGCTCTATTGGGCTACTAGAACAACGTCAGCAGTCTAGGAATATTTGCGTTGTTTGGACTTCGTGTAAACTGTTGGTTATTTATATATCCAGATAAAATGATAAAGAAAGACATTAAAAAAAGCTTGCATACTCAAAGCTTAAAGCTATTAACATCTTCAAGCAGATGTTGAAATAAAGATTAGCCTTCTTTTTTGCATGTGGTGGTTCGCAAACCTTTTAAGGGATCTATGAATTATTGCTTTGGTTCAGCATGAGTGCAGTAAGAAGAAATGTACCTCATCTGTAATACACTGTGTAGACTAATATCAGCTCCTTTTTTCTTATATTGCAGTGAGATATTGATCTGGTAAAATGGTACCATATTGGAGCTGTCTGTTGTGGTATTCATCATGCTGTCACTTCCCTAGTGCCTTGGAGTTATTGGAAAGTGGAATTGAGAGAGTTCTGTCATTTGGTGTGGCAATCCATTCACAGGACAGTTCACTATAATATTTGCAATGGCTCACTTATTTTTTCTAGCTGAGATAGCTTCACCTTTAGTAATAAGGAGGCCTTGCTATTACTTCATGCATAATGTTAATAGGTTAGGTTTACCTGTTCTCTAACTTGCCTTTCTTGTACAACACTACACTTTTCTAGTCACTGCTCACACCTGCTACCTTTCTGGACACTGATACATTGGGCTCATTCCTGTGGGACTAGTCTGTGTGAACACTGTGACTTCAAGCCCTTAATGCTTTTATCTGATGTTGATGAGGAAATAAAAGATGAACTTCTATGTGTAGAAAGCTTTTAGTTTCTTCTCACATGAAAATATCAGTTAATGTAAAAAGAGCTTTCAAAAATATAGAAAGATACTGTCAATCTTCAATGACTAGATTAAGCAGTTTGAATGAATTATTTTTGTTGTGGATTCTGGCTGGCAACCAGATGATTTTTTTTACTCCCCCCTACCTCAAACCAAGGAGCTCTGGTAGCATAGTGCCTAAGGCACTTGACTGCTAATCAGGAGGCTGGCGGTTCAAACCCACCAGCCACTCCTCGGAAGGAAGGTTGGGCAATCCTATTTCTGTAGTGATAACTGCCTTGGAAACCCAAGGAGGGGTCGCTAGGAGTCGGGGCCGACTCGATGGCAAATAACAACAACAACAACAACCACCTCAAACCTGATGATTTTAACATATCATGTTTCCTTAAAAAAACAAAAACAAAAACATTTTATTTGGTTAAATACTATTTACTAAAGAATGCTAATAAAAAGGGTTGAATATCTTTAGAAAGATGAGGTCCTGAAATACCCAGTAACTAAAATTCCAATTGAAACTAAGTAACTGAGTAAGAAAAAAGAGAGACAATTTCCTTTTTTATAGGAATTTAAATGCAATTTAAAAAGTTGAATAATGTCTAAGTAGGTGACTATTTTGATAGAGATTAATGTAAAAATTATGACTATTGGAAACTAAGACTCTAATACTTTGTAGAAAGTCTATATTTTAAAGTGGCAGTTGAATAGAACTAAATATGCAAACATGTTATGTAGTTAACCTGCGACTGTGCACTATTGTTAATACTCATTAGGAACATACACCATAATTGCTCAGAAGGAGCCTTCAGTGCCTGTATGAGCTATGATGTGAATATATATTAAGAGATATCCATATGCTTTTCATGATATATTTTTTTTAAATGTCCACTTACTTATTATTGATTTACCAAAAAAAACTCACTGCTATCCAGTCAGATCCAACTCATAGCGGCCCGCCTTAGGTTTCCGAAGCAGTATTACTACGGAAACAGATTGCCCAGTGTTCCTTCGGAGGTGTGGCTGGTGGGTTTGAACTACCAGCCTTCTGATTAGCTGTCACATGCCTCAGACACTATGCCAGCAGTGCTCCCTATTTAGGAGAAGGTGGTGTAGTGCCTAAGGCATTTGACTGCTAACCAGAAGGCTGGTGGTTCAAACCCACCAGCCACTCCTCGGAAGGGAGGTTGGGCAATCCACTTCTGTAGCGCTACTGCCTTGGAAACCCAAGGAGGAGTCAATGTGAGTCGGATCTGACTCAACGACATTGAGTTTGGTTTGGAAGGAAGACAGCATTTCAGTAACTTGTCTTTTCATTTTTTCCTCAACTGATATCTTTATTTACAATAAAAGAATACTCAATGAAACACAGAATCAAGAATGAGATATTTTAAAAATCTCTATTAAAAAACCCTGCAAATTTGATGTTAAGTAATTGTAGAATTCGTTTATAAAGGCTGACAGTAAATAGCAAAACAGTAACAAATGTTGTTCATAATGGTTATGTAAGTTTTAAGTAGAAATATTAATTTTGCATTTTAGTGACATATTTGGGTTACCTTGATTTTATTGCTTAACATGAGATGAAGTGTACCACTATACCAGTGAGAAACCATATAATTTAATATTTTGTTAACCTATAATCTAGTTTGTTAGAAGATTCTATTATGTGCCTTCTCATTTTCACATTTACTATTATAGCTGCTACATATTTTTGAGAACACATATTTTTAGATAGTTTAAGCATGCTACTACATCTTACATCAGGACATGTTAGAGGTGAAGGTTTATTTATTTCAAGTGAACCAACATGTTTAGATACTTAACGTTTGGTAAGATTATAAGGTGCCGTCATAAAATAATTTCTATAACCTACTGAGGATTTAGATCAACAAGATCTTCACTTATTAGAAAGGGCAGGGTAGTAATGCTTTTGGCAAAGCCATTATTACACAATTGGTATTCACTAGAATGGACAGAAATAGAACATCACTGTCCTCTGTAAACAGTTTCAATTTGATCTGTCTACGTGATAAAAATCTTGGCTTCTCAATGCATTTAGGTGCTGTCATAGCTGTTGTTGCCAAATAAGGATGCAGTGTGATGTTATTATAGTAAACAGCACTTAAGCACAGCTGGCAGAATTGATCAGGGCCACATTAGAGTGAACTTCAACAGATGACTGACGCAGCAGAAACAATAACTGAATATGCAAACAGTTCTTGCAGTGAAAGCTCCGGGGATCAGGCACCATTATTTTTGACTTTGAACAGGGGAAAGGGGCACATTTGTAACCTCCTTCCATACAGAAGGGTTCTGGGTATTATGTAAACATCTGAGTGCCATTTATAATGGTGGTTAGTTACAATGCAGCGCTGCAGCCTCCCCTGACTATTTACATTCCATTAATTATTAAAGAAGCAAAACATAAACATCAGATAATTTTGTTTAATGTTTCACATAGGTTTTTTGTTTGTTCTAGCTGTGTTTTTGCAATTAAGGTTAGTTATCAGAAATTTCTGGTACAACTTGGACAGCAATGTGTGTATTGCGTTGATGAATTTCCATCCTTTCCCCTAATTATTACAACAGCTAATTGTGTGATCTACATATTGTTGTTTTCTATTGTAATTATTGAATTATTAAAAGTAAGTAGCTTTGAAATATTATTATAAGCTACCCATGATATTTCTTTATTCTTGTTTTTACAATTAATTTACTTATTAATAATTATTTTTTAAGAAAAGACATAAATAAGAGTAAGAATGAAATGAAATAATACTTTCATTTGTCACTTTAGCATTTAATTTTTGAATTCTAAATGAACATTTTGCATTTTGAAGCAAAATTAAACAATTATTTTTATAATGCACTGCAATTAAGAGACATGTTAAATAAAAATAACATGTTAAATAGTTCTTAATGCTCCATTTCTCTAAAATACTATTTCTCATTTTTGTCAGATTATTAATTCCTCCTTCATTCATTCTTATATACATGCATTTAGTCATTAAGTAAACACAGGTGTGGTGTTGCAGCAATATTAAGGCACAGTTCTGCAGCCTGAGGATTAGGAAGAAAACCGAAAAAGAATATTACATGGAGGAGTTGTTGTTGTTGTTGTTGTTATGTGCCATTGACTCGGACCCGAGTCATAGCGACCCCTCCTTGGGTTTCTGAGGCAGTATCACTATGGAAGTAGATTGACCAACCTTCCTTCTGAGGAGTGGCTGGCGGATGGAAGAGTAAGTGGTTGCTATTGGAATATGCAGACAAGGCACTGCAAGAAGCACAAGTACATTCTGGGAACCTCTTAGAGGAAATGACATTGAAATCTTTTGCAGCAGATTTGCATTGGCATCAAGTAATGTGAAGATAGGACACATTACCTAATATCTGCGGTCCTGTGCAAAATGAGATATGGGGCTCCCAGAAGGTTAGTGGTTCAAACTCACCAGCTGCTCTGTGGGGAGAAGATGAGGCAATCAACTTCCATAAAGATTTACAGCCTTGGAAAGCCCAGTAGGAGTCACAACAAGTCAGAATTGGCTGGATGGCAGTGGGATTGGTTTTGGTTTGGTTTGTTTAAAAACCATTAAGAATTTCAAGATGGTGATGGGAGAGAATTAAAGTACAGAGCTCTTTTAAGTGTGGGTCACAGTGTTTCCACTGGGTTTGAATGTCGTTCATCTCCAAGTCCCCAGTTGTCCGTGCATTTCATTCTTACATCTCACCCCCTTGGTGCTCTGTTTCTAAAAATTGAAACAAAAGTCCTCATTTTGTTGAGTGACTATGAGGCTTATAGAGAATGTTTATTAATTACTTGTGCTCTGGTTGCATTCTGAGAATGATATAAATGAGTAACAGTTGTCCATGGGTTCTTCCTCCCAACAATATGCAAATTTCATCAGTGGGTCGTGTTTGAAATCTGATGAGTGTGTTTTTAATTGTACTTTTACTCAAAAAGACTTACGACTGAAAGACTACATGCATGAGGAAATATTGACAGATGTTAGTAGCAATAATTCTAAAACTCCAACCAAACCCACTGCCGTTGAGTCAATCCCAACTCATAGTAACCCTCATTAGGTTTCCAAGGCTGTAAATCTTTACTGAAGCAGGCTGCCTCATATTTCTTCTATGGAGTGGTTGGTGGGTTTGAACCACTGACTTTTGGTTAGCAGCCAAATGCCTTAACTACTACACCACCAGAGCTCCTTGGTTATAAAAGTAAGAAATAATAATTTATATTGAGAGCTTCCTCTGTGCCAGACTGTGCTAAATCATGGCATTTATAGAATATCCCATTATTCATTTGGTATATTCATTTTTTATCTGATATATTCAACTTTTTCCTAACAAATTTACATATGAAATCTAAAAAGTTACAAATACAAATTAGTCATTGCACATTTTCAAGTGATATAATTTTCAAGGAAATTACATACAGTAAGTGTTTGGATTTAAGACTGGAAAACAAAAATATATACTTGAAATAATTGGATTTTCTAATTTTTTCACATAGTGTTTATATATCAAGTAAAATAGTGATTATTAGGTAAAATTGAATAATGGTACGGAGTATCTAAGTGATTTGAACATTAAGTGCTCAATTACTAATCAAAAGGTTGGTTAGAGGTTGGTGTCCACTCAGAGACGCATCAGAGGAAAGCGCTAGTCATCTACTTCTGAAAAGTCCAACATGAAAAGCCCTGTGGAGCACAATTCTACTCCGATGCACCTGGGGTCTCCATGAGTCAGAATTGACTCTGTGGCAACTGGTTTATTGGTTTAAAGTTGCCACACTGCAAGGCCAACAATTATATGTTAGTAACGAAGATTTCCCACATACTTTTGAAGTTTCCATATTTTAATCTGAGCTAAAAAAAAGGTATACAGCAAAGATATGAAGCATTTGGTAGTGAAAGGTACTCTCACAACAGATGGAGAGAATCCTATTGTTGTTTATTCATTGGAGCTCCCATATTGAGCTGATGATGAAGGATCCACTGGTGATGATAGAGCAGCCAGGGTGTCATTCTAAGGAAGCAAGTGGACTCTCCTTCTGTGCTCCCCTAAGTAGATTTCCCTATTTAAGGATGAAGAAACTGATGGCTCTTGTTCTGAGCATCAGTTTCTTCATCTGTAAAATGATCCCCAAGTCACCTTCCATCTCTGAAGCTATCTAGCTGCTGCTCACTGTGCTCTGCTGTTGGCCGGTGAACTTCAGTGTGTGCTCCCAAAGTTGTATACCATAATAGTTTCTTTGTCTTAAGTAACACCTAAGGAGCTCTGGTAGCAGAGTGCCTAAGGCACTTGACTGCTAACCAGAAGGCTGGTGGTTCAAACCCACCAGCCACTCCTCGGAGGGAAGATGGGGCAATCTACCTCCGTAGTGATACTGCCTCAGAAACCCAAGGAGGGGTCACTATGAGTTGGGTCTGATTCAATGGCACATAACAACAACAACAAGTAACACCTAACACTTTTTTAGTAGGAAATGACAATTTTACACTGCTTGTCCCTCTAAACACTATCTTGTGGCTCTATTTTTCCTTTCTTTCTTTCTTTTTAGGGGTGGATTACATTAACAAAGCATGGTTCACTTATGAAATGGAGTGTTTGTATCTATGCATCTGTAAATCTGGCTAGGCAGTAAGGAATATGAAGTTTAACTTGAAAGGCAGAAGTTTCTGAAATCCAAATTTAGAGAATCCAAAATTTACAGAATATTTTTATACTTGAAATTGGGCAGACTGCCCCTGAAAGATTTCCCTCTTGCTTTTCACTTCTCCCTGGAATAGCTGTTTTATTTACCTGACAGGATAACGCACGTACTAGGCAAGTCCTTTTTGACACTTCACTAATGTGAATGTGGGACAGGATGGTCTCCAAATCCTGATCTGAAATATATGCTGGCCTTTTAGCTCTGAGAATGTCACTGTAGCTCTATACAAGGCCATGCAGAGGAAAAAAAAATCAATTAGAATCCCTAAAGAGATGAGGCTTGAAAGGCAGAACACAAATTTCTTTGCCTCCTCCTGTAGATCCAGGAGAGACTCTCTCAAGGTAAATATAGCTCCTGAATTTATCTAAACTAAACAAGTACTGAGGAAAGTCCCACAACCCCCTAGAGCATCCCTTTATGCAGGCCAGCTTGGCCATAAGCAGTTTTTCAGCAGGGAAGCTTGATTTTAATAACCCTTGCTTATTAATTTTACATAGTACACTGAGTATTTTGCATAATTTCGCTTTATTTTCAACACTCAACACGGAAGTATTTGAAATGTATGTAATATTTCCTATAAAAATTATTGTTTAATTTATTTAAAATGGATGCTGAGTATTATATGGCTATTTATACACTAAAAAGAAAAACCAAACCCGTTGCTATCAAGTCGATTACGACTCATAGCAACCTTTTAGGACAGAATAGACCTACCCCATAAAGTTCCCAAAGCTATTATTTTTCTTTCTTTCTTTTATTGTGATTTGGGTGCAAGTTTACAGAGCTAATTGGCTTTCCATTCAATGATCCATACACATTCTATTTTGTAATATTTACTGTAGTCTCCACACAGTAACAGAATTCTTCCCACTTCTTCTGTGCACACATCTTTTCCCTTTGTCCTTCCTTCCTGTCCCCTCTTGCCTTCCTAGCTCTCCCTCTGGGCAAATGCTATCCTCTTGATCTCATATGCTTTGATTGTTCTAATGAGTCCAAGGCTGTTATATTAACAGAAGCAGAATGACACATCTTTCTCTCACAGAGAGGCAGGTAGATTCGAACTGCTGACTTACCAATGCACTTCTATGAGCAACCAATCAAGGTTGGCACCTGCCATTCATAGATTGCTGGTGCAACAGAGAAGAGAATTCCAAACAGGTCCTTATGGTGAAGTTGTACCAGTATCCTGCTAACTTTTACAATTGATTTCATCTTACTGAAATCATTATGTATTTTTGTAGTGTTGGGTTTTTAAAGAATTATTACAATTAAGTGACTTCATTTCATTGACCAAATAGGAACTTAAAAGATTGATTGATTTTTGTATTCTTAAATGCTGAACTTCCACTTTTCATCTGTAAAGGGAGAAACTTAATGTCTACCTTTTCTTCCATTCCTACCTATGATTTTTTTTTTCTTTTTAACGTATCTTTTGGAAGAATCTTTCTTTTTAGTGATGTTGATGATGTAACAATTATTTTTAAATCTATTATCTTAGTAATTGATGACTATGGATGACTTTTCTTTTCAGATATAGGTGAAGAACATAATCATTTCCCTGTCTTCCCTGCCAGACCATTGAGACTCCTCTAGCTTTCTTGGGAGTGAGCACACTGTTGTTTTTTGTTTGGTTTATGTCACTTCTCAATGAAGCCAGGACTTTGTGTATTTTAAAGTAACACTCACTTCATAACATTGTCTTTTGTGCATATTGTTGCACAGTTACACAAGGTTTAAATCTTGCACTTATTTCATGATTGGTTCTCCAGGAAGGTTTACACTAAATTATTTCTTAATATGGATGTCACATTTGAATGAAAGATATTTGCTGGTGGAATCTTGAAATCTGTGAAGTCATGTTTCATGGTCTATGCCAATGCAATTTAGACATCCAATAACAAACAAACAAACAAAAACAACCCGTTGCCATGAAGTCGATTCCAATGACTAGTGACTCTATAGGGCAGAGTAGAACTGACCCATAGAGTTTCCAAGGCTGTAATCTTCAGGGAAGCAGACGGTTTCATTTTTCACCTGGCAAGCTGTTGGATGTGTTCAAACTGCCAGTCTTTTGGTTTCAGCAGCTGAAGGCTTAACCAGTGCACCACTAAGGCTCCTTAGACATACTTAGGATTTATATATTGTGATAATGTAATGCAGTTTGCATATTCACCAAGTAGCAAAAGTTATTACTTTTCTTCCCTTTGATACTGTGAGGTCAACTCTTCTGACATGCTTATGAAAGTTTGTATGATAATTATCTTTTGGAGATGTCATTTGTGCAGAGCATTCATTTTTCATAGCCATTTGTGTGATTATTACATATGTTCTCATGATAATGAACCACTAGAAGAATTGGAAGAGAAAAAGAAGGAAAAATATAAGAAAATTGAAGTGGGAACTGATGAATTCTTTAATAATTAGGATATTATTCAATACTGAACAAAGATACATATTTTGAAAAAAATAATAAAGCTAATGAAAATGATCACAATATACAGTTTCATGTAGTTCACAACCTAGTTGTATAAATGTGATTTAATACAATTTTCATAACAATCTGTAATGTAGTTGGTATTACTACTACTTTACATATGAGAAAGAAGTTTCGGAGATACTGATTTGTCAAATGTAAATAAACAAAGCAGAGCTTTTGATTCTAAATCCATCATCTTTTCAACCAACCTTGTTTGGTTACTCATGTACTTCAGGGCTAATTCCAAGATAAAATTGGTAGAGCATCAAAGAAAAATTGTAGAGTTTGCTCCAGTTTCCAGACAGTTTTCATGCTGGAACATATTTTATACCATCATAGAAGCTCCTTCCTTTCTTTTTTTATGAGTTATCATAAAATTATAACACAATATTCAATTTATAGTTTTCGTATTTTGGAAGCTGTGCATTTGGCTGCTAACCAGAAGGATGGTGGTTCAAATCCAACAGCTGCTCTATGGGAGCAGGATGAGGCAATCTACTTCCGTAAAGCTTTACAGTCTTGGAAATCCAATGGGGGTCGCTATCAGTTGGAATCATCTTGATGGCAGTGAGATTTTTTTTTTTTTTTTTTAATTTAATCTAAGTCTCATCCCAAAATAGGTACCCATGAGCAATATTCTTACAAAGTATTTGCTAAGTCTGTTTGAACATTTTTAGCAGCATTTTCTTTTCATGCTAATTGTGAAAGGTCTTGCTTTCTTGAGAAAGGAGGAAGGGTCTATTTGTTCCAAAGGGCTACACTAATCCCCCATTTGCATCAGAATCCTCCAGATATTTGAAGATAGACAAGATGCTTGTTTTGATGCTCCTGGCCTCCAGGCAAGATATCACTCATTCCTTTTCCATTTTCCAAGCCATAGCTTTCAGATTTTGCCTCACTGTACATCTCCTGGGAGCTCAAGTGGCTTAGTGCCTAAGGCATTTGACTTCTAACCAGAAGGCTGGCAGTTCAAACCCACTTGCCACTCCTCGGAAAGAAGAGTGTACAATCTACTGCCATAGCCTATTGATGTAGGTGATAGTGAAAATTCTAGGTGCCTTCTGTAGGTCACTATACTTCATTCTTTTGCAGTTTCTAAGTTCATAAGCTATATTTTCTTTTCACTACTAAATATAACATATAATAAAATGGTCAGCATATCCAAAGATTATCCTTTCCAAATCACCAAATGGTTCAACCTTTCACTATTGCTTATTCTACCATTTAAGAAGAAATTTGTCATCATAGCAAATTTATTAAATAAAATGCTTTTAGCAAAATGAGACTATCAACAGATGTCAAAATAATAAAATTTCCACATTCACATGTTATCTGTATTGTATGCTTTTAAGCTTTGGGAGTAAAAAGAAGGAGAACGAACATGTGGTGGTTCCTTTGTTATATGTTCTCTTTTACTTTTCACAGTTTTGTGATTTTATCAAGTCTGACAAAATTTTTTAAACCAACTGACACCTGGCATCATAAGGAAACAGATATAACTTCCCAGGAATTGAATTATTCTAAAAAGACATTGAAAGTTCCTTTTTAATGTAATTTTTCTTTTTTGCTAATGCTAATATTTTAGGAAAGTTGAGAAAAATCATTATTGATTTCCCCAAAGAACTGAGTAAGTAAAAATTGTCTGAGGTATGAAGTGCCCATCCCTTAGCTGTTAAAGATTATCTTCCAAATCAGATTCATTCCTGGGCTTTGACATTTAACAGCTCTGAAGACGTGGACAAAACTTACACTCTCTCCATTTCCTCGTGTATAAGAAAGGACATATCTACTTCATAGAGCTGTTAATAAATTGTACGAAATGTGAAACTCTTAGTAAAGGGCCTTGTTCCTTGCCTTTGGTGGTCTTTGTGAAAGATTCCGTGACTTAAGGCAAGCTAGAGAGTCTTGTCATTGTTTCTCAAATACATGCACTCCTCACTTATCTACACAGTTAGATTCCAAACAAGGTTGCTGTTTGTTGTTGTTATGAGCCCTTGAATCATACCTGACTCACAGTGACCCCTCCTTGGGTTCCTGAGGCAGTTTCACTACAGAAGTAGATTGCTCCATCTTCCTTTCGAGGAGTGGCTGGTGGGTTTGAACCACCAGCCTTCTGGTTAGCAGTCAAGTGCCTTAGGCACTATGCTACCAGAGCTTCTGTTTTTATCATAGGCAAATACAAATGCATAACGTTTAACAGGAATAGTGCAATTTACTGGAACAGTGAACTAAATAACAAGATTTGAGGAGAATTTTGTTTATGTCTTAACAGGGATTGTTTTGTGAAAGTGTTTCTTGCCCAGAGACTTCTTTTACTAAGGGAGAAATTATAAAAACATTGACAAGAAAAACAGTGGACTCAGGTGACTTTCTTATTCTGACTAGGAAGAAAATAATACTATGAATTTGCCTGTAGAAACAGTAGAGAAAAGATAAATAGATGGCTCTAATCTTTTAGCACAATGATATGTAAGAGCTCATGTAGTTTGCATTATTTTTAACAAAATGCACTACATTACAATTACTTATGGAGTAGAAAGTATCATAAAGTATCATAAATAATTTAAACTACATTTGTCAAAATAAAAGAACTAGTAGTTTTTATGATGCAGTACATTTTATGATGCCCTTGATTCTTTAATTTGTGTGTTTTGTTTAGTTGCTAATTCCCAAAATACTGTAATCTGCAATGTTTCTTGTACTCATTAGTGTAGATTATCAACTTTCCAGCTCAACAGAAAGATAAGTCTATAGAATCTACTGAATCAAAACAGTTTTCATAGTGCTATCCTATGACAATTTTATAAGTAATGGTCTGAAAAAAATAGGAAAAATAGTTCACCTCCTTTGCATAGTAACTCACTAACTCTATCATTATCAATGCTGATTATATTTGGCAAGCAAAAAGTTTCTTACCAATTTATCAATTTTTCCCAATAAATCAAAATTCAAATCATGGATATCTTTGATATTCTTGAATTATTATATGTAAATGTAAAATGTTTTCAAAACTGGTACCAAAATGCTCCAAAACAAATCTAGGCAGAATTATCAAAGGGTGAAACATTAAAATAACTGAAAATGTTGTTGTGATAGTGGCTTGCAATTATAAAACGCATAATTGACATTATACAAAAGAAGTCTAAAACTAACTTGACTGCTGTCAAGTCTATCCCAACTCATAGTCATCCCTCCTTGGGTTTCCAAGGTGGTATCTCTACTGAAGTAGATTGTCCAATCTTCCTTCTGAGGAGTGGCTGGTGGGTTTGAACGGTCAGCCTTCTGGTTTGCAGTCAAATGCCTTAGGCACTACACCATCAGACCTCCCTAAAAAAGTCTCGTACGGAAAAATCTCATATGTCTGTTATATATTAGAGATGGAATATAAAAAACAAGTTCCATAAATGTCTCTTGTAATCAGTACAACTTCCAAATAATAGAAGTTTGTTATTTTCTCATCAAAATTACAGACTGTAAAATAAACCACCGGTCTACTGCTATCCTATCAACCAATCAGTTGCCGCTGAGTTGATTCAGACTCATGTCGATCCCATGTGTATTAGAGTAGAACTGTGTCTATAGGGCTTTCAATGGCTGATTTTTCTGAAGTAGACTGCTAAGCCTTTCTTCCAAGGTAGTAATGCAAAAATAGGTGCTATGTGAAAATGAAGGTGACCACATCAGATCACAAGATGGAGGATGACTATATCATTACATAACTGCCAAATTACATTATTACATAATAGGCAAATACCGTCATTATATAACTGCCAAACTACTGAGAACCATGGCCAAGCCAAGTTGATACATAACTATCACAACCACTGTTATTCTTCCCTTGCACCTTGTTCATTCCTTCCTACTGCCGGATGTACATATGCAAAAATAGTCAGATAGTACTTTTTTTACTGTTGTTATCAATGAGAAATGTCTGATAATGAGATAGTTGATAAGCAAGGTGTATGCTGTTATTCTTTCTATCCCCAGGTATTAACTGTATTTGTATCTGTGTTCTTATCTTTTCTCTCCAATTTGTTTAATATATCCAGCCCCTTTTATGTTTTGAGACCCATAAAAGGTATTATATAATTATTCCCTCCTTTAGTTGTTTGTCCTTTCTTTGTCTCCACATGACACTATGTTTTCCCATTAATTGTGACACTAGTCTGTCTCATGGGTATGTGTGTCTTGCTCTCAATGCAACGAAAAACTCATTCTTCTGTTTTGTCAAACATACTACTTTGCAAATACCAAGACCTCAATGTTGGTTATTTGTTTAAAGATATGTCAAGTCAACAATCTAGAGTTTTGGCCTTGTATTTCTTATGTACTTTTAGGTGAGGAACTTTTATTTCAAGATATATAAATAGTGCCTGGAGTAAAAAAAAGTGCTAAAATATTTTGGAAGAGGAGATGCTAAGAAGGAACAACAGAAAAAGTGAAAGCAAATTTTGCTTATTTAAAACTTTGTTATACTCTGCACACTGACCTTTGAAAAAGCCTATGAGTTAAAAAAGAAGATTAGAATCGTACCAACTTCTTAAGGGAAATATTATTTTATAAAATAAGATTAAAAAAGTAATGATGTCTAGCAATTCAAACTAAGGTGACATTTGGAAGATTCTGGGATTAGGATTCTGGGAAGACAGGAGAAACAAACGCCTTTATTGGTAATAAAATATATTTTCATTATTAGATTATTTGGCTGAGAGAACTACAAATAAAACATTGATTTGCATTTTTCTTCATTTTATTTATTCTTTTTGGGGAGAAGTAAATATTTTAAGTATAGAATTTCAAATTTAAAACTACTAATACATTTTAGGAATATCTCATATTCCAGTAAACTAATCTAGGTTTTGCTTGACAGTGATTGTTGTTGTTGTTGTTATTTGCCGTCGAGTCGGCCCTGACTCATAGCGACCCCTCCTTGGGTTTCCGAGGCAGCATCACTATCGAAGTAGGATTGCCCAACCTTCCTTCCGAGGAGTGGCTGGTGGGTTTGAACTGCCAGCCTTCTGGTTAGCAGTCAAGTGCCTTAGGCACTATGCTACTAGAGCTCCTAAGTGACAGTGATTGTAACACTTTATATGTCATGATTTCAACATTAGTATTAGTAATGAGAAAAGGAAGAATAAAAACTCAGTAATGAAAACTGATAGCATAAAGCTCAACTGATTTAAAAATACCAATTTCTTTAGTAACTTTGTTTCCATAGAACATTAGTAAAAACTTAGTTTCCAATGGATCCATTAGGCTATTTCATCTTTTTTATTTTTTCTTTTCCGTTTGAATGACTATACATGGATGTTGATTTCTATTTCTTTTTTTTTTGCGTGTGACTTCTTTTCTCCTTATGTGCCAGAATAACCTAAAAAATAATGGAAGAAAAATTACTCTAATTTATATAGAGGTATTTGGGAAGGATAATTATTTCTCTTACTATCTTTAGTCTTTAGTCTAATTCTATTCTTAATAGATTTAAATATATTAATAAGAAAGAACTCATTTCAAATTTAGTAAAAAAATCTTTTAAAAACATTTTAAGAGACATGATTAATTTTGTCAAGCATTTGAAGGAGTATTTTGTTGCATCCTTGGTTATCGACAACAAAAGAAATTAAAATGAAATATTAAAAGGAAATAAGCACGTTGTGGGATTTTCTCCAGTAAAATATTTCCATTTCTTTTTCATTTTAAAACTTCCCCCTAAAGATAATAGAGATAATTAGAATTGAGTTCCATTTAAGGCAAAACAATGCAATGAACAAAGTTCTTGTTTGATCAGTGTTGTTGTGCCAATCTGTCTTTGCTTAGCATCATCTGATAAGCCACTTCCTTGTGGGTATTTTCCCTTCCTTTTGTTCATCTGATAATCAAAAATCAATTCTAGAATGTCTTCCATTACCTGGTACTTCGTGTAGTGGAAGCATGTGTCAAATATTCAGCACAAATAGTTTCAAGGAACCTGATTGAATCTAGGTGGGAAAATAATAAAGATATAGCAAGTCAACGCTACAGGAAAAATAATGATAAAAACAAAGGAGTTAAAAAGAGAGAGAGATATTCTGTTTCTCCATTGAATTATAGCAGTTTGTACTAGTTTTTCCAGGTAATGAAAAAAGAGAGGCTATTAAAGACGTTCTGGTGGCACAATAGTTAAATGCTCTGCTGCTAAGCTAAAGGTCAAGTGTTCAAATCCACCAGCTGTCATTTGCTCCTGAAAAGATTATAGCTTAGGAAACCCTAATGGGGCAGTTCTATTCTGTCACATAGTGTTGCTATGAGTCAGAGTCAACTCAATAGCACACAACAACAATCACTATTAATGTTTTATCTTAAAGAACATTAGAGTATATTAAGCAAATTGCTGTCACGTTAAGCCTGACTCATGGTTACTTCACACGTATCAGATTGGAACTGGACTCCGTAGGGATTTTAATGGCTGATTTTTCAGAAGCACATCACCAGGTCTCTCTTCACAGGCTTTCAGTTAGTAGTCAAGAGCTTAACCATTTGCACCGCTCAGGGACTTCCAGAGTGTATTAATCATTGTGCTAATGTAGACCTTCTTGTATCATTTTTAAAATGAAAGTAATTGCTACCTAATATTAGTATTATATATGACTTATTATATATGACTTATTTCATATATAATACTAAATAGTAGGTAGCAACGATAAATCATATATAATACTAATACTAAATAGTAGTAGCAATGACTTTCATTTTGAAATAATTTTTAAAATATTAAGTAGTATATTCAAATCAATTTAAATTTATGTTCTTTAGTGTGAAGAGTTATGACACATAGCTCTGGTGGCATAGTGCCTAAGACATTGACAGCTAACTAGAAGGCTGGAGGTTCAAACCCACCAGTCACTCCTCAGAAGGAAGATTGGGCAATCTACTTCCATGGACATACTGCCTCAGAAATCCAAGGAGGAGTCACTATGAGTCCAATCGACTCGATGGCAGTGGATTTGGTTTAGTTTGGTTTGGTCATGTGATAATATGACTAATTTATAACTTTAAAATTATTATGTACATAGAAGTGACTGAGATATTAAATATATATAAGGTAGTAGCACATAGAGTTATATCCCATCCAGCGTAACTACTGATTCTATCTCTGACACGTAACTCTTCGATATTTAATTCACGAATAATATTACATTAACATAAGCATAGTATTTCTTTCAAGCATAATGATGTGAACTACACATTGGAATTTGCAAAGATATCTTAAAGAAAGCCTAAAGTTTGCATCCTTTCTATGTGATTTGGTAATTTATAACAATATCTAAATTCTAAGGTATCTTTTAAAATTCATTATGCTGTATTAATTCAATTTGGTATGTTGGTAGAAATGGTAGACATACTTTGTAAAGAAAAATGGTTCTGAAAGAAGAACAATCTTAAAATAGTGTAAGTTTTGTTTTGTTTTATAGTAGAATTTTTCTTTGATTGGTAAAAGAATGCAATATTTGGAATTCATCTTATTTGATGAAGGTAGTAGAAATGGTTTGAAGAAGATATACCAGATGTATGATGTGGCTGCCTTCATCAGTCTTGAGAAAATAGAATGAGTAAAGGATAAATCGAATAGATGCTGAATTACTTTTGCGTGTGGGATTCTAGTTAATGAGACAATGTCTGGATGCAATTATTCGGAAAGTTCTTGACCTTTTATTTGTACAAGTTGATATAATTATGATTTCATGAGGAATGGTTTTGAAATCCTAAACCAATTTTAGTCCTCTGTTTATAATGTGTCTTTTACTTCAGAAATCCTGGAAATGATCTCTACTTTTAACTTTTACACTGTATCTTTAAAAGCTCATGTGATTAGCTTCAAAGTGTTTTAGTTTAAGTTCCAATCTCAAGTAATTATCCTTGCTTCATTACAAAGACATTTTGAACCTTTTCTGTGATCCTCAACTCTAATGCCTTCTTATTGTTTCCATTTTTCTTCATGGCGAAGAAATGGAGAAAGTAAGTACATAAAACCTCTTACTGGCTAACTAATCAAATGTGTCAGTGATGTGACAACTTCAGGAGCAAATTTCCACAGGTAGCTCTAAACTTCCAAAGTTTCTCTATGTAATACAGTAGGCACTTCCATAATGTGGCTCTTGAGCACTTGAAATATGAATAGTCCAAATTGAGATATGCTGCAACTGTAAAGTACATGCCAGATTTAGTAAACAGAGTAGGAAAAAATAATGTAAAATGTCTCAATTTTTGTATTGATTGCATGTTAAATGATAATATCTTGGATATACAGAGTTAAATAAAATGTTAAAATAATTTCACCTCTTTAATTCAACATTTTAAGATGACCTCTAGAAAATATAAAATTTCATAAATGACTTGCATCATATTTCTTTTGGACAATGCTGTTCTAACACATACTTGTCTTCGTTAAACACGATGAAAGCCTCCAGCCATGTTTCTAACTCTTCTTTTCATTGATCAGTTCCTTTAAATAGTATTTGATTCATCTCTTCCTTCCATCTCCATATACAACTTTTTGTAAGTTGACTTTTATGAACTTTACCAAAATTTCTCATGAAAGTAACCAATAATCTTATAGTTGCCAGATTGTTTGTTCTTATCCACTTATCCTTTCTTTCTTTTTTTTTCCCCCAGCATTAGAAAAGGTTTTCTATATTTTTATATTTATTATACTGGTTTCATATCCTTCTGACACCCTTTCCCCTGATTTTACTCTACTGCTAACCAGAAAGCTGGCAGTTCAAACCCACCAGCCACTCCTTGGAAGGAAGGTTGGACAATCCACTTCCATAGGGATGCCTCCTGGGAAACCCAAGGAGGAGTCTCTATGAGTCAGATATGACTCTACAGAAGTGGAATTGGTTTTGGTTTTTAGCAATATAATACCTAAGGCACTTGACTGCTAACCAGAAGGCTGGTGGTTCAAACCCACTAGCCACTCTTTGGCAGGAAGGTTAAGCAATCTACTTCCATAGTGATACTGCTTTGGAAACCCAAGGAGGGGTCGCTACGAGTCGGGCCAACTCTAGGGCATATAACAACAACAACAACATTGTTTTTCCCTATTCCAGGAATGTACCTTTTTCCTCTACAAGTCTCAAATTACAAGTCCCATCTCTACTCCAAATATCTTTCAAAGGCTACCTCCTCCAAGAATAACTTGATGGTTTCTTACAGCCCCCTAGTTCTCTCTTTTGGACTGCATAGCTTTGTTCCTTCAACTTTTTAAAGTGTTATTTATCACATTTTGTATACACATGTTTCACATTCTGTTTACTCTCCTAAGAAAACAGGATCCATGTCTGATTTGATTTTGTGCACTGCAGAGAAGAGCACATAGTATGGAATACTTTATTAGAAAATACCAAAAAAATAAACCAAACTCATTACCGTAAAGTCTGATCCGATTCATAGTGACACCTCCTTGGGTTTCTGAGGCAGTATCTGCACGGAAGTAGATTGCCCAGTCTCCCTTCCAAGGAGTGCCTGGTGGGTTTGAACCGCCAGCCTTCTGGTTAGCAGTCAGGTGCCTTAAGCACTACAATTAGGTGAATGTAGTCATGCACACCAGGTGTAACATATAAAATGGGCCATTAGTGTTTTCTTTTATTCTTTAGGAGATTAAGAAAACATACTGTTTCTGCTCTAATACTATTGTTATGTTTATTTAAGGAGCTCTGGTAGCATAGTGGCTAAAGCACTTGAGTGCTATCCAGAAGGCTGGCGGTTCAAACCCACCAGCCACTCCTCAGAGGGAAGGTGGGGCAATCCTACTTCCGTAGTGATACTGCCTCGGAAACCCAAGGTGGGGTCGCTATGAGTCGGGGCCGACTCGATGGCACATAACAACAACAACAACAATGTTTATTTATACTATGCATCCTTTCAGGATAAATATTGGAAAAAAAAAAAATAAGCATTCATATTGATTTACTTCCATCTTTCTCACAAAAGAATAGTAATTCACTTTGGATGTTTTAGAATGCTTTTTGACTTCTTCCCCTGTGTTATCTGATCTTCTCAAATATATTGAGCTTTATTCACTTGCCTTTCCCCAATCATAAGTTTCTTTTAATATGATTTTTAAACAGATTTTTCTCCTATGATATTTGATTAAATTTGATTTTTTTTTTTTCTTAAATAGTTACTAGGCTTTTCCATGTGTCTTTCTGGTTTCCTCAATAAAATTGCCCCTGGAAGCAAAGCCTTTACCTTTATACTTTTGTCCTGTGATGGGGCTCTGTTGCCATGTACTTGATAAGTGCTCAATAGATTTTTGAATGAATCTTATGTGTTATTGGACATAGTGGTTATCTGTTCTTCCAAAGCAAGTCACAGACAGCATATGTAGTATTTTTCTTCTTCTATAAGGTTTATATTTAAAATTTTTAGTCTTTGACGATTGGTAACAGACACAGCTATTTTTGTAGACTCGGTTCTTCAGTCTTCTTTACTGATTCTTGGAAGTGATGTCTAGAAAACACATGCATACTTCTATTCCTCTACCCTATAATCTTGATGGAGCTCAGTGCTTTCTGGTGGTTAATACCATACCAATAGATTTTTTAAAGCACTTTACATGACCTTTTAATAAAAAGCAAGATGTGAAATAACCAGCAATCATCTGAAGCTCACAAAAATGGCAGGATGTCTTTAATTTCACTGACAGGTACAGTGAACTCCTTGTCATTATCAAAAACAAATTTCTATTCTTTTTTTTTTTTCTTTTTTAATAGACTGGTTATATTATAACAAAAATAAAAATTTGAAATTGATTACTTCATGGCAAGTAATAATAATTAGACTTTTTTTTTCCCTGGAATCTCAATTACTGTTAGAGTAAGGAAACTGTTTGGTAAAGAACATTAACTCTTTCAGGCCCCTGAGTCCTATATCCTTACTTTAACAGGTAAGAAGGTGTATATATTTGTGTGTATTTTTGACTTGTAGGATGGATTTTTTTTTTAATAACCTAGATTATACATAACATATTTGTTTAAGAGAATAATATGAATCTTTATGATCTTTCTGTCATTGTGAGTTCGAACTGCAACCTTTCTTTACTTTTGATTTTTTTTATTGTGATTTGAATGAAAGTTTACATAGCAAGTTGGTTTTCCATTCAATAATTCATACACATTTTCTTCCGTGATGTTCATTACAATCCCCACAACATTATTACTCTTTCCCACTTCCTCCCTTTATTTCCCATTTCCATTTGTCCTTCTTCTCTGTTCCTTCTTGCTTTCTGAGCTTTATCCCTTGGCAAAAGTTGCTTTTTTGATCTCATATGGCCACTTGTTATAAGAAGTGCATATCCTTCTAGCATCATTTTTTACCTCATAGGTCTGCCTAGTACTTTGCTGAAAGTTAAGTCATAGGGGTGTGTTTAGTTCCAGGCCTGAAGGGTGACTAAGGACCACAGTCTCAGGAGTTCTACCAGTCTCTATCAAACCAGTCAGCCTGGTCTTTTTTTTATTATTATTATTTTGAGTGTTTTCCACAATTTTTCTCCCACTCTATCTAGGACCTTTTATTGTGACCTTTTTCACTGTAGTTGGTAGTGGTAGCTAGGCACCGTCTGGTTGTTCTCTGCCAACCTTTTGGTTAGCAGTTGTGTGCTTTAACCATTGTGCCATCTGGGCTTCTTTATCATGGTAAATTAACAACTTTTTAAATTGCTGCTTTCATTAATCAAATACCACCCTATTTATTGATATAAAACTGAAAAATAACTAGTTTGCTTTTGGGAATTAACCAACCTATTAGAATAATCTCTTTAACTATTATAGAATATTTTTATATTTAAGGAGCCCTTATTCCCTAGTGGTTAAGTGCTTAGCTGCTAATCAAAAGGTTAAAGGTTCAAATTCATGAGCCATTTCATGGGAGAAAGATGAGGCACTTTGCTTCCATGTAGATTACAACATTGGAAACCGTGTGGGACAGTTCTACTCTCTCCTATAGAAAGGATCACTGAGTCAGAATAGACATGACAGCAATGGGTTTTTGGTTACTCCCTAAAAACAAAAACCAAACTTACTGTGACTCATAGCGATCCCTCCTTGGGTTTCCGAGGTGGTATCACTACGGAAGTAGTTTGCCCAGCCTTCCTTCGAGGCGTTACTCCCTAGTTAAGTTCAAATCATTTTCTGGTGGAAAATGATGTATAATAACCCTTGGTATTTACTAGTGTGTGCTCTGGTGGTGTAGTGCCTAAAAGGCATTTGACTGCTAACCAGAAGGCTGGTGTTTCAAACCCACCAGCCACTCTGAAAGAAGATTGGGAAGACTGGGCCAATCTACTTCCCTAGTGATACCACCTCGGAAACCCAAGGAGGGGTCGCTATGAGTCAAATCGACTGGACGGCATTGAGTTTGTTTGAGTGAGCTAAAATTATTAAAGTGGGCCAAAAAATAATTATGTTAATTAGCAGTAAAAACCTTCAAATGTATGTAAAATCAAAGCACCTAGGACATTTTTGCACTTAACCATATCTGAATGTCTTTTTTTTTTTAAGATCTTGCTATATGGTTACAATTTAGTTTGGTCTGGAAGTGAAATTAGGGCAAGATGTTCCAGGTAGAATGATATGAATGAATATATGGTATTGGGGAAAATCATGAAAGACAAAGAGAAGAAATTAAAGAGAGAAGATTCAGGAATTGGAGTGTGTAATCAGATTATAAACATTCTAGAGTCTTCCTAAAAGACTTGAGCCTATCCTGTAGGGGTGTGTTTGGAAAGGGCTAGATAGTAAATAATTTAGACTTTGAAAGCCGTATGGTCTTTGCCATTGCAGTGTGAAACCAGCCATAGGCAATATGCAAACAACTAAGCAGACTGTGTTGCAATAAAGCTGTATTCACAAAACAACAAGAATAAAACCACAAACCCACTGCCATCAAGTCAGAGTCCCCTTCTTGGGTTTCTGAGACAGCATCACTATGGAAGTAGATTGCCCAGTCTTCCTTCCGAGGAGTGGCTGGTGGGTTTGAACTACCAGCCTTCTGGTTAGCAGTCAAATGCCTTAGGCACTATTCCACCAGAGCTCCCATTTATAAAAACAGGTGAGTAAAATTTGGCCTATAGGCTGTAATTTGCAGATCTCTGCTTGAGAGAATATTGAGTCATTGATGGTTTTTTAAGCAAAAAAGAGAGGTAACTAAACTAAGAGCTGAATGAGGAGAGTGGAGGAGATAGTGAAGGGGGAGGGATAGATTGGAGAAAACTTTTAAAGAGGAATGATAGAGTTCATTGAAAATCTGAGGTTACGGGAAAGAAGTAGTAATTCATATTGTAGAGCCAGGATGGAACTGTAGATAGATAGAATCAAGATTTCCCTAGAGCTTGGCAGACGGTATGACAGTTGAAATATATTATTGTTGTTGTGTGCTGTCAAGTCAATTTGAACTCATAGTGACCCTATAGGACAGAATAGAACTGTCCCATAAGGATTTCTAGGCTGTAATCTTTATAGGAACAGATCGCCAGGTCTTTTCTCCTGTTAATGGTTGGGTAAGTTCAAAGCCTGATTTTTTGTTAATAGCCGAGTGTTTAACCATTGCACTACCAGGGCTCCTAGATGAAATGTAGGCAGCTGAAATGTCGGAGATGTGAGTATAAGATGCCGCACTAAAAGAGTTCAGAATGACAAGATTAGCAATATTACACATGAAAATTATTTGGAAATTTTAGTTGACTACAAGTTCAAGTTTGGAAGAGGCAGCATAATAAAAGAAAAAAGTACTGGACTGATCTTAGAAGAAGCCTTGGAACTCTAGAAATTATTCTACTTGATCTGAGTAATTTCTGAATGTAGAGATGAAATGCATACATTTTTTCTCTATAATGAAGAAATCTTTGGGAACTCAGGGCTAAGTTCCTTATTCTTTCTCAATGTTTCCCGATATTTTAACCTCAAGCAATTCTGTCACTTATTTGAGTGTTAATGTTAAAACCCTAAGAAAGAACTATGTAAAATGGATATATATTTTTTTTTT
>NW_006921918.1:530686-540716 GCF_000298275.1 Orycteropus afer afer
GGGGTTGCTGGAAAGCAGAGCGTGTTCTTAAGCCCCAGAAATCTGCCAGAGCGCTGCCTCTTTAAATATCCCAAATAGTCAAGCTGCTTTTTTAAATCTTTAAACTGGCTGCGTCCTCTGGCCCGGCAAAAGTCCACAGCTCAGCCCACCTTTCTCTTCACCAAAATGGATATATTTTATAACACACTTTATGAAAAGATCAGGAAACCAAGGAAAAGAACAATTAAGGAACTAGCCTAATATCACATTGCGCTCCAGTGACAGACCCTAGAACATTGTTGTTTCTTTCTAGTCCAGCCCCATTGGTATAAACATGCCACTGACCCCTGAAGAAAGGTAGACACATACAGCATTTTCTTTCATAAATTTAGATATACTTTAGACATTTCAAATTATTGCAAACATCTTAATCCTTATTGTATTCCACACTCCCAGTATAGTAGATACACTACAATTAAGTCTGTAATATTTAATCATACTAATTGTATTCTGTTTAAAAGAGAAATTAAGCACCAGTTTGTTACAATCTGACTAACTAAAATACGTAATCTTAGGTTCCTGATGTGCTTTGAATACTTTATGATTCTCAAAATGATAAGATTGAATTCTGAAGTTATGAATATCCCTTATGTTGTTCTCAAATATAGTTAATAAAAATTATTATCAGACAATAAAATAATCTTAGTGTCTGGATAAGACTAAAACCCAATGCTATTGATTCTGACTTATAGTGACACTTTAGGACAGAGTAGTACTGCCTCATAGGGTTTTCCAAGCTATAAGTCTTTACAGAAGCAGACTGTCACATCCTTTTCCCAAGGAGTGCCTGATGGGTTCGAACCACTTATCTTTGGATTAGCAGCCTAATGCTTTAACCACTGTGCCACTGGAGCTCCTCAATATCTGGATAGCAAATGCAATTTTTTCTTTGCTAAATAGACAATTTGCTAGGTATTCATGTGTGCATACATGCCAAATAATAAAGTGTGTGTGTGTGTGATTTGTGTGTGTGTGTATGTGTATGTATATGCAGGATATTATAAAGGAACAAATTGAAATTAGAAAATAGTGGACTTAGAAGGAAATATTTCTTAATTACATAGACTTTTATTTTTTTTCTTTTTTGGTCATTGCATGCATGATCCTATGCTTACTACACAAATATTCATAATTAAGATGACTTGTCTGTCACATGTTTGAAAGCTTATCCTTTACTCGGTTTTTTACAGCTTTTATGTACTTAACTTCTATCCTAAGATAAAGAGATGTGTAAGTAGTTTAAATACTTCATTCCCCTTGGAGAACAGGTTTTTACAGGATAAAATAATCTGGTAGACCGAGGCAATGACTGTAATGACTCTTACCCATTTTAGGGATTTTTCTGCCCTTTGGTTGCTTTCTTTATCTAGTTAAAAGATTAGTAAAACTGGTCAACCTTCCTTGTACCATAAAGAAGTATCTTTGATTTCTTATGTTCTTTTATAGAAGTAATACACATATCCAGAATAATTTAGTAAGAATTTTGAGACGACTAAACCAAAACCAAACCAATTGCCATAGAGTCTATTACAAGTAGGAAAAAAAAAAAAAAAAAAATAATTCTCCCATATTATTACATTTGAATACATTGTTAAATCAGAAAGTTTTATGTGAAGGTCGAATTTGTAGTGTATGCAGCCCAGCGACCCATCAGGTTTAAACTGCTTTAGAGACTTGCTGTAAACAATTTTAGGACGTTCTCTTATTTTTGCTGTATGTCAAAAAATGCTAATTTCCTAATGTTTCTCCAGAGAGATTAAAAATGTCATCACTTTACATAAATACACAATTGAATGTGCGTGTGCTTAGTTTATTGAAAATTGGTGCTAACCAAGTTAGCTCTACTATTCTTGTGTTTCTTGCAGTGCTTCATTATTTTGCATGGATTCCATAAGCCCTGAGTGATATTTAAAAACGATTAAATGATGTACTATAAATAGCAGTGTGCAGGCATAGGAATGATTTTATTATATCTTCATTTTTACAGATAACAATCCTGATCACTAACCATGAGCCATCATCACCTAAGAGTCCTGTCAAGGTCTACGGTCATGTTGATAATTTCTTTCCCAAAAATATATTTCACCTTCCTACAGAAGAACAGTATCCTCTTATTTAATCATTATTGTGTGTGGCTTTTGAAATAATTATCTCTTAGAAAGGTATTATGAAATGAATTTTTTACACAACCTACATTTTATTTTCCCATCCTAAACCATCAATATTTTCTGTCATCCCTGTGACCCAGAATGTAGGCACAGATATGCTAGCTGAAACTGGAATTTTCCTCAAAAGAGGCGTAAGAAAAATTTGAAAACATTCATTTGGGAAATACATAATTTATTCTAAACAAATTTGCACATTAAGATATGAAACATTTTTACTTTTTTCTGTACTAAGGTTTAATGCAAAATCTTCAGTTTAAAAAACTACCCCAAGTGATCTAGCAAGATACTTCTCCTTCTAGTGTTTACTCATGAATCTGAGGTGAATTCTTTTATGGGACAATCTAGATTAAACAAAAAATCTACCTGATTTTCATCCACTTAATAAATACACTAAGGTAGCTAATCATCATATTTAATTTACACAGCTAAAAGTGTCTCAGCAACAAGACAAAACCTAAACAGGTGGTTTGTATTGAAGAAACAGAGTAAGCTTTATTATTATAGACTAGGCAAATTCTTTTGCTATTACACATTATTTGTATAGAATAAAGTAGACAGCTCATGCTGAGAAAACTGAAATGCAGAGAATGCAAGAGTTAAAAGGCAGACAATACGCTCAGTAGTGTCGCAGGGATGGATCTCTGAGAATTACCATGACCCATCCCTACTTGAGTGAAGAAGCATGAGCTGATGGTTGTTTGCTTTCAGTTTTGAAAGTCATTTTATAAATTGAGTATGCTAATGATTTCATTTTTTTGATTAAATTCATAGTCATTTATTTCTCCTATGTTAAATGTATATGTAAGGGGTCACTGGCGATTATTTTTATTGCTGAATACTTTTTTTTTCTCTCTTGAACCGAGATTTTTGTAAAGTGAAAATATTTATGATTACCCTGGTGTAGTACTGAGAGTCACTAGCTCTTTTCCTCATATACCTTGCTAAGTCTATCAACTTAAAGGTGATCCAATCCTCATAATTTAGCACTTAAATTGAGATGATTACGTTTTAATTTGGAGGATTCTAATTTTGGGTTCTAATATGTAACTATTTCCAAATAAATATAGTTTTTCCAACTATTACAAAGTTTAAAACCATCTCTCATGTTACCAAATATATTTTCTAAATAGTTAAATTGAATGAAGAGTTTTCTTTTTGTAATGGAGCATATATACTTCATAGAAAATTGATGCTTTCCGAAAGGCACTGCTTCCTGTTTTCTCACTTAATTGACATAAAAGAGACAGTATGTTTTCAGGAGCAGTGATTTTACAGAGTGCTGATACATTCATATATTTTAATTGTAGAAGTCTTGGATATGAGGAGTGTTTTGCATTAAATTCCCCACCTGATCACATGCCTGTTGGAAAGTTTCCAGAGTGTGGTCTGTAAAGGACTGTTGCTTCCAAGTTGTGCCACTGAAATTAAGATCTACTCCCCAGAGAAGACAAGTGAATTAACACAGTATGCTTTATGCACAATGAAAACAAACTAATCTGGCTTACTACTTTCCTTAGAGCTATAAAAAGTGCAATAGCATACCTGCAATCAATCGAGTGAACTCTGTTTTTATATCAAATATAGAATCAGTGATTTACTATATGTCTGGCTCTATTTTAGATTTTTCTGAAATATTAAGATTCTCTAAGAAACTAAGATTTTTATACTAACTACATTTCAGAGCAATACTTTCTTGCTTTTCCATTTCTACATTTTTAACTTTTTTATTATTAAAAAAACAGGCTAATCAAAGATAGCAAAATATAAATGTTAAAAATCAGGAAATGTATAACCTACCTCTTTGTACTTTTGCTTGCATGTATCGAGCACACTTTAATAGAAAGAAATCATCAATGCCATATCATTAGCAAACAAATAATAATCACTCAGACATGAAGAAATATTCAAATACTAGAAGATTTTGGTGATGAAGACAGGAGAAATAATAGAAATGTGCACCAGGGCTGTTGGTGTATCTTGTAGGGAATATCAAGAAAATTAGATTAATCAAGGAGCAGACATTTGGAAGAAAGTTTGTGTGAATGCCTGACAGTCTTGGTCTTTCCCTCATTTCAAATGTTGGCAGGGTAGCAGGCAGCTCCAAGGGAAATGTGCTCCTTTCATACTTGAGTAATTGATGAATTGTATGCAATATGCAAATGAGAATCCATAAATCTTATGAATGACAGCTTAATTTATGTGAGCCTTAATGAATGCAGGATTAGATTTTAATTAAATATCCTCAAAGGCACCCTGAGTAGTAGATTTTTTTAGGCCTTGTTTTTTGAAGACTTGTTTCTCAAGCAATACACTTAACAAAAGCAGAAAATCAGCAAAGAACTTAGCCTATGTTTTAATAATAGGTATTGTTTCATTTTCAATAAAAACAGCAGATCAAGTTATAGTCCTTAAAACATTTTTACAGATCTCTTAATTTTGTACACATTTCACTAAATTTGATTACTTTTAATTACTATTGGTCTCTGATATCATATGCTATTTTTAATTACAAGAAAGTTATTAAAACTTTACTAAAAATACACTAGAGCTGAAGTAATGTTTAATAAAAGATTATATTAGATAGATAAACATTTAAAGCACCGAATCTAATTTGACTAAAACAAAGTCTTCCTACCCTTTTTTCTTTTACAAAATTCCCTCTCTAGACAATATCTAATGAGATAAGATGGTAAATAAGACTATTTCATATAAGCTATTTAATAAGGAGAATTTTGTCCTAAAATTAGACTGAAATAATGTATACTCCTGTTTAATATTTAACTGTTAATTCACCCTAATACCTTGAACTTAAATACGTGTTTCTTATTGACTGTATATACAAATGAAAAATACCATTGTACACTTCTACTGGGTATTTACTTTTTTGAATTAGAATTTGTTTAATTCAGGAATAAAATGCACACATGATTTGCCATTTAGAAATCCTAACATATACTTCCTATATTTAAAATATTTTTCTTTAAATAAATCACACTGAACAACTAAATGAGTTTTTAAATCTCAGATACAAAAAAGTATTTTTAATTTTTTCTTTCGGTAATGCTGCTAGTGCCTGTGTGTGTGTAATTAAAAAAAAAAAAACAACACTTTTTTTTTTGTCTCTAAAGTGTAACAAACTTATAGTTTCAAAATTCAATTTACTCATCTAAACTTTGTGTAAGTGTACAAATGTGCAATGCATGGAGAGGACTAAGGGTTGCAAGCATGCAGTCATATTCTTGTCCAGAGTTCAGGTTCTGGAGCGAAGATATCTGTGAAACCTTTGAAACTGCATGTACAATTTTGAGTAGGTGTCAATGTGTTCATTTTTCTGACTAGAAGAATCCCTAACCTTCAACAGGTTATCAAGGGATTCACTGTCCAAAAAAGAAAAACTACCATGATTGCAAAACATAGTAGCAAATACACAGTCTAGGAGAGCCATGTTTATCTATTGGAAATCACACAAAAAACCATTTACCTAGTTCTTGTAAACCAGTGCTTTGAACACCACGTAACTCACAAAAAATTAAAATATTAATCATGTGTAAACATGATTTTCTTAAACTCATCATTAGTAACTTCTATTTTTCTTTTCAGAGTAGTATCCTTGTGAAATATTCTGCATTTTTTCTTTATTGCAATGATTACTGCTATATCAAATATTGTGATGAATTAAGGAGCCTATTTCTCTAATAGATATTAGCAATGATATTCATTACCTATTATGCAAAGAGCATCCATACAAACATCTACCCAAGAGCAAACTTATGTGCACTAAATAAGATTGCAGTACAGTTGTAGAAAAAACAAGCATTTTAAATTATTTTAGAAAACATCAAGTTTTATTGACTTTAAGTTTAATTTACTTTACAGTTATACTTAAATATATAATATAATGAAAATGTAGACTTACAAACTGTTGCATATTAATAAATTAGAATATTCAGTTTTTATATCAATCTACCATTTAATATATATACATATATATTATATATATATTTTGATCATCTATACTGAGATTGTGCCACTCCCTTCATTGACAGTTAAGAAGCAAAGGCATATTATTTTAATATTAAAACTAACACAGTAGACCCAGAAAAGGATGAACCAACTCTTGGATCCAACTAGGGTTTCTAAAGTGAGTTTCAAAACTAGAATATCTTATTGGGGTCAGTTTACATTTACTTTCTCTCTCTTTTTTCTTCTATGTGTAACCACAACTGTGTCTTAGCTTATTTTCTTAAGGCTACCTTGCACAAAACAGACCTTTACCAATGAAGATGCTTTTTTTAGAAACATGATTTTTGAAGACACATCTCTGAATATTATTTTGGCAAGAATTTCTTGCTGAAAATTTTAAATTTCTCTTTTGTAATATGAATTCCATTTCATAAGCAGTTATTTTCAAAATATTAGTTTTTCTTCCATATTGTTTACAGATGAATTTGATGGAAAGCTACATTGTAACCTATACAGACTGCATATGTTTTTGTCACTCATGGCATGGTTTGCCAATTGTATTAATTCTTGTTTAGAAGTTGTGCATTTGTGGTTGGGATTGTTGGAGAGAATGCCTTATTCCTTTGCAAATCCTAAAGTTAGAGTTCGTTATTGTCAATATTCATTGTAACATAAAGATTCACAGATGAAGGAAAAAGTCTCAAACGAATGTTTTAGACTGTCAAATATTTAAAGTTCCTACCCCCCCAAGTGGTTTTTATCAGAGGAATGGCAACTTTCTTTTAAAAATTAAAATGACTATAAATGATAAAGAATTTCCGTTGCAAATTCCTTTCTCTGTTTAAAACTGTAGGCATAATGTAATTGATATTTCATTGTTTGTTAAGGCTAAGATAAATTTTCTGTGTCTTCTTAGATATAAGTAATTCATACTTTATTTGACTTGCTTTGAAATGATTTATCTACTTTGCTGGTCTGGACAAAAGAAAACTTGGGAAAAGCACATACGTGTATCTGTGTGGAATTTTAAGAGTGCTTCCAAGTAATTTTAAACAGCAAATTACAGAGCTGACTTTTTTAAAATTTTGATGATCTCAAGCTTTTGTCTTGGTCAGTTGAAGTAATTTATGATTTATATTGACATGCATTTTATATATTATTTTTAATCAGTATAAATACATTTATATTCATCCCCTCATTAAAAGACCATTTAGCAAAAAGTTTTACATAGTTGGGTGTCACCAGATGGGATTAGCCAAGTATAGAAAATTGTTTTCAATACATATTGTATTTTTATACAAACAATGGGTAGGTTATACAGTGTTTTCAAACTGTGCCACTTCTTCACACACCAGTTCCTGTACATACTAGTCACATTATATATGCAAGTGCATGTTATCAATGTGTGTGCATTGTGTGTGAAAAATACAGCATATGAAGAATATTTTGAAACATAAAATCTCAAACTTAAGCTAAACAGGAAAATTATAATCTGTAGAAGCTGATGATTTTGTCTTTTAATACTTGGCTGCCTTTACTTGGAAGATTAGTAAGTTTGAACTAGTTCCCTAGATAGAAATATATTTATTTCTATTATTTATCATAGGTTCAAGTGAGTACTGGAAAACTGTTTTTAATACTGAAAAGTTTCATTACACTAATGTAAGAATTATTGCTACCCATCAAGATATTCTGAAGGGCAAGTGCAAACAAAAATGTAAAATTATCTGTCATTTAATTGATAATGAAGCGGGAGGACTGATAAGAAGTTAAAAAATAAATTTTAAACAAAAACATCTTCACAAAAATCAGATTTTATCATATTTGAAAAAGAGCAATCAATCTTGGAATCTTTTTTTACTAATAATTACAACTGAATTTAGTTATTATGTCAAATGCGAGTCAATATCAAGAGGTTTTGAGCATTTCTGCCTAGATTCCTAAATATTGCACTGTCTGAAGTTATAAAATGTCTGAAACATCCCAAAACCAAACTACTGCCATTGAGTTGATTTTGACTCTTAGCAACCCCTATGGCGTTTCCAAGGCTGCAAATCTTTTCAGAAGCAGATTGCCTATTCGTCTTTTCATAGAGCAGCTGGTGGGTTTGAACCATTGACCTTTTGGTTAGCAGCCAAATGCCTTAACTACTACACCACTGGATCACCTTATCTTAAAACATAGTACTGAACATTTTGGGTAACAAGTTTACTAAAACTCAATCTAGTGACCTTCAATTTTACTTACCAAAACAAAACCAAACCCACTACCACCAAGTCGTTTCCAACTCACAGTAATCCCCATAGGGTTTCCAAGGCTGTAAATTTCATCATCTTTCTCTCATGGAACAGCAGATGGCTTTAACCACTGACCTTCTGGCTAGCAATCAAATGCCTTACCCACTGTGTAACCAGAATGCCTTTCACTTTACTTAGGGTAGATAAATGTAGAGTTGCTTTCTGGTTTTGGTAACATAATCTATGAGAAAAGAAGAAAACAGACCTGGTAGCACCTAGTACACTCTGCTCTTCTCATTTACAGAAGAGTTCAGATGGTATTGGCTCTTTCCTTCACAGAGTCTTCAGATAATAGAGTTATTTTAAAGTTAGCCCTATGTTCTGAGAATGAAGGTAGCCAGGACTCTTCACATTTCCTCAGACCATACACCCATATTCATCCCAGTTCCTTAGTGAGAAAGTTAGAAATAATATGTTTAATTCTCGTTAAAGTATGAAATAGCAAAGTTGTCACTTAGAGGACTAAGGTGTGCCTGACTCCACTCATGGTGTTTTTAGCCATCTCATATGCATGCAAAAGCTGCACAATGAATAAGGAAGACTGAAGAAGAGTTGATGCCTTTGCGTTTGGTGTTGGTGAAGAATATTGAATGTATCACAAACTTTCAGAGGATCAAACAAATCTATCTTGGAGGAAGTACAGACAGAATGCTCCTTGGAAGCAAAGATAGCAAGAGTTCATCTCCTGTACACAGGACATGTTATCAGAATGGACCATTCCCTAGAGAAGAACATCATGCTTAGTAAATTAGAGGATCAGGGAAAAAGAGGAAGACCCTCAACAAGATAGATTGACATAATGGTTGCAAAAATGAGCCGAAACATGGCACCAGTTGTGGGGCTGGCCCAAGACCAGGCAGTGTTTTGTTCTGTCACTCTGAGTGAATAGACTTGAGAGCATCTGACAACCACCACCTTCAATATATGGGTGCAGACATTGATCTCAGAAAATTTAAGGTCATACTAGCAAGCAAAAGCTGAAACCTGTAGCTCCACACTGAGCATCCAAAGCTCTGTCCTCATTTTGATGCACTCAAATGGTACTATTTGACTGGCTTGAAAGGTATTTATCAATGTATTTAAGACTACTATTTCTGTTTTGGTGTTGTTGTTGTTATGTGCCGTCGAGTCGGACCTAACTCATAGCGACCCCTCCTTGGGTTTCTGAGGCAGTATCACTACGGAAGTAGATTGCCTCATCTTCTTTCTGAGGAGTGGCTGGTGGGTTTGAACCGCTAGCCTTCTGGTTAGCAGTCAAGTGCCTTAGGCACTATGCTACTAGAGCTCCTACTATTTCTAGGGAGGTGAAATAATAAGTGAGGGAAATGTTATATACCTGTTTCAAGGCCCTTTGGAATGAATTAAGAATTTTACATCCATATAAGTCATATTCACTATAATGAAATTTCCAGGTATTATTATCTAGAAATTCCACACATCGCCCCCCAACTTCATGTTGTAATAAGACAACCATTGCGTAACTGACTTTTTTTGGCATTTAGTCTGATTTAGTCACAAGAGGCTGCAACTGGAAAACAACTAGAGTTTGATTTTGAATATATA
>NW_006921918.1:540916-558753 GCF_000298275.1 Orycteropus afer afer
ATATATATATATATATATATATATATATGACTTGTTATATTCCATCTCACAGTCATTAGGAGCAAGTGTGTTTTAAGAATTAAGGAGATAAGCAGTAAATGTCCTCTATACAAATACAGAATACAGAAAATCTCACAGGAAATCTGCATTGATTAGCAAGCTTTCTTGGGAAGACTGACTTCTCAACAAAGAAAAGAGCAAAACTTATTAAAGTTAAAATCACAGGACATGTCACTAAAAGCCAAAAAGATGGTTTCCTTAATTTCATCCTGAAATTGTATCAGACAGGCTGTGCTACCAATATTCAGTGTAGAAACTCATTTATAGCAAATGGCATATGCTGGCTGTATACTGCTAAAGGATATTCCTTTCTAATATATAAATTATTCAGAGTAATGATTTATATACTTGAGTAAAAATAACTTAAAGGTATAGACTTATAATTGCCTAAGAGCATAATCTCTAATTCTATTCCTGTAATAAATATCACTATAAGAAATAAACTATTCAAAAGGATTATTAAAGTGTTCAGGTATATAGTCATAATTTCAAGTGCCTATAATATACCACTCAAGACATAAAATGCTTAGTATACTATAAAGAATTTTCACCTAAATTCTTACCTTAAAAATGGATGTCATATTTCTTTTTTCCAACTAAGTTTTAGGGCAGAAAACATGATATTGGAAATTCTGAATTATTTCATGATGTTATACAAAATAAATAACACAAGTTAAAAATAATTCATTGCAATGCAAATATGAGAAAAAAAATTGGGGACCATGGGGACTAATTCTTTTTGTTGTTTTTTAATCTTTTTGTGACTCTTGGTGATTGTTCAAGCTTTTTGAAGTAGTGGTTGAAAATGAAAAATAAGGATTGACCTTTAATTGTAACATTACTATCAGGAGCCTCTAAAACAAAGTTACTTTTAATCTAAGTAAAGCCATGTAATTATAGAATTTGGAATACCGGTAGTTACCAAATGAGTAAAAGTGGCATTTAAGTGTTTGGCCCTTTAATCCAGAGCCCTTAGTAGATGAAAATATGCTCATCTTTTACCTCCCCTAGTGATAATTATAATTCTATTGTTGGATTACATTTCTTGACTCTTGTGTAATTTAACTCTGTCAGCATTAATCTCCTGGCTATTCACATCAGTGGAACTAAATGTCTGCTTAATATTATGTAGGTTAGGTGGCTGTCATACTAGTTGGGGAAAAACAGTGAGAACATGTACTGTGGCATTAGGCAAATGTATTATAAGAGTGGTAGGCCTAATAATCAGAGCATTGATACTATCGTGAATCGTTCAGAATGTTAGGAAATACAATTCTACTTTCATCATATAGAGAATCTGTAGTGGATCTGCTTCTCAAATATTTATAGGTTCTCTTTCTTTTTTTAAAAAAATCAATATTATGATCATTGTTTGTTGTATTGTATAACAGGAAATAGCTATGGATCAGCAAGTACAATAAAAATACTTTTATAAAGCAGATTTACATTTTCCTTTAAGTATATGATAATAGTTACATTTATCTGGGTATTAGAACATTCTGACAGGTGTGAGGAATAACTGCTTCATATAAACTCACTATTGCATGAAAATGAAACTTTTGATTAGTTAGAACTGATAAAGTACAGAGAACACAACTCTTTGTTACTATATCATTTTATTACTTTGTGTGCATCTTCTACATAGATAGCAAAGGACTGGCCAAAGATGACTAAATATAGGTGATTTTCATTGCAATGTGATTCTTGCATTAAGGACTAGTTAGCAACATAAGATTCATATTTCATTAAAACATAGACAGTATTCTCTATACAACCTGAAAGTTATAAACTGCAGAGTGTTTAGGAATTATAAACAAATGGCTTTAATTTATACTACTTTTTCATTATGTTATATTTTCATTTAGTTAGTCAAATACATTCATTAAACATGATAGGAGGTGAGCCTTGAACTAGACATTAAAATTGGAAATTGCATATCACAGTGTGACTCTTGCTTAAGAAGGTTAATATGTGGTATTTGGGAAATGGAAAACATTTGCATAAAAAAGATTTAAGATGTAGTAAGAGAGCATACAAATAAATATTACTGATAGGTAACCACAAATCCAAATTCTTCATACTACCAGTCTTTCAGAATCTCTTTCTTGCTCACATACTAAATTCTAGCCATACACTTGTCTTTGATTTTCTGATTAGGTCAAGGTTCTTCCACTTTAGGAGCCTTTGCACCAACAAGTCTATCTGCCAGGAACATGTCTTTTGATTTCTCCAAGTCTGGTAACTTGATTCAAGTCTCACCTCCTTAGAGAAGTGCTTTACTAACCTAAAGGCAGCATTTTAATGATCATATTTACCTATATGAGCTCTGGTAGCGTAGTGCCTAAGGCACTTGACTGCTAACCGGAAGGCTGGTGGTTCAAACCCACCAGCCATTCCTTGGAAAGAAGGTTGGGAAATCTACTTCCATAGTGATACTGCCTCGGAAACCCAAGGAGGGGTCGCTATGAGTCGGGTCCGACTTGACAGCATGTAACAACAACAACAACATTTACCTATATACATTAAAACCTGTGAAAGCCAAACTTGTGTAAGGGGGAAACCTGTCAGAGGAGGAAAACTCAAATACTCTCCACTAAAAAGAGCTATAGAAAAATGGTAAGCTGCCCCCTGTCAAAGGGGGAAAACTTGAGAGAATCAGAAATGCAAGGCAGTCCAATTGGGTTCCAACTCTCATACTTTTCATTGATACATTTTTTGTCTGTCTCCATTCAGAATCTTCCCCAGTACATAATGAACTCTCAGTAAATGTTGAATAAATGAATACACACAGTGATAGAAATTGCATGGAATAACAGTGCTAACATATTTAAAATAATTTAATAAGGCATCCTGAAAAGGTCATATTTGAAACCCATTTTTGAGGGAAGAAGAGATAATACTACCTCCCCATACCCAAAAAGAAAAATAGAGATAATGGCATAAAGTATCAAGGACTAGTTAACAGGCAAAAGAGTGGTATTTCATTAAAATATAGAAAGTATTCACTGTACAACCTGAAAACTTAGAAACTGTGAAGCATTGAGACTAGGAAGAGAATACAAAAAGTATCAAGCAGTGTAACTTCAGGAATAGAATCTATGCATTTAATTCCAGTGCATTAAATGTTTTTCAGTGCTTATTATTATGCATAAAATTGTGATATGAACCCCAGTGCAGTCAGGTTGATGAGAATTTTGGGTGTAAATTTTGTTAAGTGTTATAATGGACAAAATAGATGATTTGGATTTGGTGTAGGAAGAAATGGGAGCTATGGTGCTGAAAAATGCCATTCAAATATTGGGTCAAATGCAACCTTTTAAGGTGGCCAGCAAATGCTGGCTGCACTCACAGAGAAGAATGACCCTGTTTTAAGGACAATACTTAAAAGTTAAGCTTTTAACTTTAATTATCAATTAAATTATTGGAGGTTTTCATTGATCATTGAAAAGAAAATATTAAAATGTATAGATGGCCAGGGTGAAGGGTTTAAATGTCAATGAAAGGAGTGAGAGTGCCAACAGGAAAGGAAGGCACACTAAAAGTGGAGGTATAAGGATTGCCAACTCAATTTTTCTAAAGCTGCTTTGGCTTTTACTCAAAATGTTTTTGCATGATTATCTTCATTCTAAAATCAATGGGTAGGATAGATAGGAAATGTTGATAGGTCAGCCAGTTATCAGAATAATATAATAGCCTAACAAGATAAGTATCTAATTATTGAAACAGCAAAAATAATGTAAAAGAAGCAGCATATTTTAACACATAACCAATTGGACTTGGGGATGCAGTGTATTGTGATGAAAGGAATAAAGGAATTTCAGATTAGAAGGAGGCCTCAGCAGTAATTGAATTTAAAATTGTAACAAATGTCAATATCTATTTCACAATATCCCTGATAAGTTGAGTGTGTTGTCCAATTTCTGCTTGACCACTGAAGAGATGAGGATTTCAGAGGAAAGCAATTCCGTGGTTCTAAGTGCCCAATAGACCTTTCCTTTATCTTTGACTAAAATACTCTTTCCTTGTTTGTGTTCAAAGTTAAAGGAAATAAACATCATCTCTTTTTAATGTTTTTTCCCTTTCTTAGATGTTGTTAGGTTTTTCCTTTGACCTAGTCTCCCCACAAAGCTTTTATTTTTCAGATAGAACTGTGTCATCCTTTAATTTTTCTGGATTTTGACCTTTCAAAAATGTGGTGATTCTTTCCTAGGTGAATGCCTGGTGATCAGTTGGCTTTTCAGTCATCAGGACACCAGATCTAACAGGATCTCCATTAGCAGTGGTCCATGTTAGAGTGGCTTACAATTGCCCCATCCTTGGTTCTGGTTAGTAATAATAATACATTATCATATTTTATTTCTGTAGTTTCTTTTGGATTTTTAAAAAATTGAACTAATAATTCCAGATATTTTGGCTGAAAAAAGTATAATAGACCTAGGGATTTGACTAGAAATGTTGAGCTAATGATCAATATGGCAAGTCTCGAAGCAGGTGAGAGAAATCAAAACATGGGCCACCACTGAATTCTGAAATGACAGGAAATTGAGAAAATTAGACTTATTTTTCCTTTGACTTTATATTTTTCTTCTCATTTGAGTGTTCATCTAATGCACAATTTAATCTAAATTATGATAGAAATCCTAAATGCAACTTCACAGAAAAGTATAAAGTATAAAATTGGAAAAAAAATCTAAGAAATGGAAAAATATCTGAGCATGGGCTAATATAAATGGGATATTTATAATTCTTGATTCTTTGTCTCTTGGAAACTAAATGCTAGGAATAGTGTGTACATATGTGTGTGTGTGTGTGTGTGTACATGCAGTTGATTACACACCCAAGTCCTTGCAATAGCTGAGAGACTGTTTTCATTTCTGGTCACCACCTTAGCAAACTAATCAATGAGGCATGAACTGCTATCTGCAGTGAAAGAAATGAAAAATAAACCAGAGATAATCCCTCAGTTAAAAGGTTATTCTCTGTGATAAAAGCTATTTTGTTAATTTATTTACTTACTGGTACAGTGAGATAAAGTGAAAGTACAATTAGGGAATTCTTGTTGAAAGGATTTTAAAGGGCAATGATGACTTAATATTTTGTGTTTTTGATTGACACTTAGAGCATTTTTAAACGAAAATTTAATTACAGTAAGTTATGTGTTATTTTAAGGAGTCCTGGTGGTGTAGTGGCTAAAGCATTTGGTTGCTAACAAAGAGGTCAGAGGTTTGAACCTACCAGCCTCTTAATGAGAGGAAGATGGGACAGTCTGCTTCCACCTTGGAAACCCTATGGGACAGTTCTACTCTGTCCTACAAGAGCTCTATGAGTTGGAATAGTCTTGACTATTTGATATATATATATATATATTTGGTATGTATTATTTTGCTATTTTTTGCAGTTATGCACATAATATAGTTGGTAAGTCAATAAAAATAAACACTTCTTTACATGAATTCCTAAAAGTTTATGTCTCTTAATTTAGTGAGACATTGTAACTTTTTGAAAAGGTATTAATAATTTTGTTATGATTATAAACATTTTATACATGTATTAATTTGTTCTTTCTCCAACTGATTCATCCTGAAAATATAGTGTTAATTTTCTGCTAGGTACCAGATTCTGTAGAATTCTGGGAAAGGAGAAATAAATACAACTTAGTTGGTACATTTAAATGCCTGGACAACAATGATATATAAATAATTATAATGATGTGATAGGGATTGTAATATACCACACATTACTATAGCAGAGAGGGAAATTTGTGACCAACATATAACTAGGGTCATCAGGGGAGTGGCTGTGAACTGCCTTGGGGATTCTCACACGGACAGTTGAAGGAAAGGCCATTCCAGGCAGAAAGACTAGTATCTGTAAGGCATGATATGAAAGTAATTACGCAGCAACTGCAGGGTATGGGAGGAGAAGTGAGAAATTATACCAGAAACATATTTGATTTACAGGGTAGTGTATGCTATGATAAGAAACGTGGTGAGCATTTGGAAGGTTTGTAGAAGGTGCTGTAATATTGTTTCTAGATAGATCACTTAGATGACTATTTAAAAAATACTGCAAGAAGTGAAGAGAAAAGACCTGAGATAAGGCAGGAGCAATGTGGATGAAGAAGAGAATCTGTTGGGAGAAATATCACAGAATCAGTAGAAATGGGTGACCACTGAGTTGAGAAACGGAAGGACGCTAAAGGAGAGGGAGAGATTGGGATTCCTCCCTGTGTTCTGGTTTTGGAGATTGGATAAATGGTGGCTTGCAACAGATACAACAGATCAATGAGGTGAAGGCTCAAGGTGGAAGATAAGAAGTTTCCTTTTGATACTTAAATTTGAAGTACTTTTGAAATGTCCCAGTACACCAGCGGAAATACAGGTTTGGAACTCAGGAGAAAGGCAAAAATCCCATAACTGCATTCCTGTATGTTTATTTTAATCATTGAGGAATTAGACACAATTTTATTTCTAAGCTAATCTAGAAATTATTGAAAGATAAAAACTCTTGTCCAAGAACTGGGGTTCTTAGTGCATTTTCAGAAAAAGTAATCAAAGAGAATTACTCTTTTTCAGTGCATTATTTCTCCCAGAAAATTGTCTTTTCTCTTATATGTTGTTGTTGTTAGGTGCTGTAGAGTTGGCTCCAATTCATAGCAACCCTATGTACAACAGAATGAAACACTGCCCGGCCCTGCGCCAGCCTTACAATACTTGGTTTTTTAATTCAAAAAAGTTCTTTGACAGCAGATTTATCCAGTACACTATGTCGACTGAATTCTTGGCTGCTTCTTCCACTGATGTTGATTGTGGAACCAAGCAATATGAAATCTTTGACAACTTCAATCCTTCTCCATTTATTGTAATGCTGCTTATTGGTCTAGTTGTGAGGGTTTTCATTTTCTTTATGTTGAGACGTAATCCATACCGCGGACTGTAGTCTTTAACCTTCACCAGTAAGTACTTCAAGTCATCTTCACTTTCAGGAAGCAAGACTGTGTTGTCTGCATATCACAGGTTGTTAATGAGTCTTCCTCCAATCCTGATGCCATGCTCTTCTTCTTATAGTCCAGTTTCTTGGATTATTTGCTCCACATACATATTGAATAAGTATGATGAAATGATACAACCGTGACACACTCCCTTCCTGATTTTAAACCATGCAGTATCCCCTTATTCTGTTCGAACGGCAGCCTCCTGGTCTATGTACAAGTTCCTTATGTGCACAATTGAGTGTTCTGGAATTCCCATTCTTCTCAATGTTGCCCATAATTTGTCATGATCCATACAATCAAATGCTTTTGCATAGTCAATAAAATACATATAACATCTTTCTGTTATTCTTTGCTTTAGCCAAAATCCATCTGACATCAGCAATGATATTAGTCTTTCCATGTCCTCTTCTAAATCCAGCTTGCATTTTTCAAAATTCCTGTGTATACACAAACACACACACACACACATATAACCCTGCAAAAACCAAACTCACTGCTGTCTAGTCGGTCCCGACTCATAGCAACCCCTCCTTGGGTTTCTGCGGTGGTATCTCTACAGTAGTAGATTGCCCAATGTTCCTTCTGAGGAGTGGCTGGTGGGTTTGAACTGCCAGCCTTCTGGTTAGCAGTCAGATACCTTAGGCACTACACCACCAGAGCTCCTATATAGTATGTATGTGTGTATATATATATATATATATATATATATATATATATATATACACACACACACACACAGACACACACACACTTACGTAGTCTGTTTAATATCCTCTTCTCACTGGAAAATGCTCTTTATTTACATACTTCATGTTCATGACAGATATGAAAATTCTCATATAATGTCTTTACTCAGAAAAATCAGATAGGATAGGAGGAAAGATGACTACGCTCAGATAGAAATGGGATGAAATTAAGGGGACAGATATAAGATGGTACTCCTAGTGAAGATCCTATGGATCACAATAGTCTGCTCTGCTGCTTCTGATGAGGGTGGTGCAAGACCAGGCAGCATTACCTTCCATTGTGCATGGGGTATCCATGAATCAAGGGGCGTGGACTGACAGCTGACAAAAAACTGTGAACATGGCAGAATGCACTGAGTCATTCATTTTTCTTCTCACTGTTCTTCTTATTAATCACCTAAAGATAATATTAGTCCTTTTGACCATGTTATTTCAGATTTTAAAAGTTTAGCTGCAACAGCACCATTAGCAGGTGATGTGGATCCTAACGATTAAGTAACTTACCATGATCACACATCTACTAAGTGGCAGTTTCCAACTTTTGAACCATGGCCATGATCTTTTGACTTTCTTATTCAGAAGCTTTGCACCACCCAGGGACTTCTATGCAGAGACACCATGGTATGAAGGAAGAAGCATAGGCTTTGAAGTCAGAGAAACGTCATACGACACAAAGATCTGAAATTTGTGAGTTGGGCTGCTGGACCTGTTAGCTGTGATTTCCTCATCTGAAATAAAGTGATGATAATATCTGCCTTAAATTTTTGTTGGAATTTAAATGAGTCAAGATATTTTACACAGTAGGTGCTCTGCACATGTGAGTTGCCCTTTTTCCTGAATCTTAACTTTCTATGATACCAAACTGGGAGAAAAGGGTGTTAATGAACCCCCACAATCAAGACTTCAGTGGTTAGACCATTTTATTTCTTGGCATCATGGTCTTGTATATTTGTTCTACAGTACTATCCATGGGTTTCTCTAAATTCAAGGTAGCATTTAACCTGCACTCTTGCAATAGTATTCTTATCACTACTTGTAAAGTCAGTTTAAGAAGAATTGGGTAAAAGTATTAATCTTATGTTTTCATAAGGAATTTTTAATAAAGTTACAAATTTCAGCAGATCTCTTAACTGTATTTAGTCAGGGTATCTTGAAAATGTGTATAACACAGAAGCTCATCAAACAAATCTCAAACAATCACTAATTTATTCAAACCAGTAAAAGTATGAAGAAAAATGTTGTTATAAACATACTTTTCAAAAGAAGTCTCTTGTCACATAATACTGGTAAACAAGTAAGAAGGTCTGGTGGTGCAGTGGATAAAATGCTTGGTTCCTAACTGAAAGATTAGCTTTTCAAACTCACCAGCCGCTCCAAGGGAGAAAAATGCGGCAGTCTGCTCCCTTAAAGATTACAGCTTTGAAAATGATATGAGGCAGTTCTATTCTGTCCTATAAGGACACTAGGAGTTGAAATTGACCAAATTGCAATGGGTTTGGTTTTTTTGGAGGGGGTTTGGTTAGTATAGTGGCCTATTCTCTGGATTTACTGGAACTGTTTCCGATTCTCCAGTCAGTTAATAATTTTTTTTAGCTTTTTTAATATATAGGTATAATTCTGACTTCCTCCCATTGGTATATTTGTATTTATTGTTACCATACAGAGACTGCATATATTTGAAACTATTTCTATGAGAATTTACTATAAACCACATGGGGAATAATATTCAAGAATAAATGCTATAACTGAACATCTACTTAAGCAATGCAGTTAACTCTTTGAAATAATTAATACTAGTTAATATGTGATAATACTTGATACTATTTTAAGTATTTACACATAGATATTTTGAGAGTAAGTATATAGAATATTTTATTCCTTATTATTATCTTATCCTTACTAAATTTATTTACTATTAGAGTTGAACATTAGTAGCTGGAAAAAACATACAAGTGGTGAGTCTAAACTACTTTCAAAATGCCTATTAATGAAAATTAGACATTGTATCTATCTCTTTAATTGTTTCTAGATATAATCACTCTTTCTAATACATGATTTATTTATAGAGTTATAATTTTTTCAAAACTGGATTTAATGCCAATAGAAATGCCAATATCCCTTTGAATGAAAGTGGTGGAAATGATGCTACTACACTCTATAAAATCCATTATTTATCCTGCTATCTTAATTAATGGATTTATTAATTATGTTTTCATACTTTAACTGACAGTACAAGAACATGAAAAATGTTGCTGAAGTACATCTACCTTTTAAAACATGGCTATCATTAGAAGCAGCAGTTAAGAAATCAAATGACATATTGCACTGGGCAAATCTGCTGCAAAAGATCTCTTTAGAATGTTCAAAAGCAAAGATATTCCTTTGAGGACTAAGCTGTGCTTGACCCAAGCCATGGTATTTTCAATCACCTCATATGCATGTGAAAGCTGGACAGTGAATACAGAAGACAAAAGAAGAATTGAAGCATTTGAATTTTAGTGTTGACAATGAATATTGGACTCACCATAGACTGCCAGAAGAATGAACAGACATGTCTTGGAAGAAGTACAGCCAGAATGCTCCTTAGAAGTGAAGATGAGAACTTCGTCTCACATTCTTTGGGCTTGTTATTAGAATGGACCAGTACCTAGAAAAGGACATCATGCTTGATAAAGTAGATGGTCAGAGAAAAAGAGGAAGGTAGATTGAAACCATGGCTGAAAGAGTGGACTTAAAGCTGACAATGATTGTGAGGATGGCACAGGACCAGGCAGTGTTCCGTTCCGTTGTACAGAGCGTCTCTATGAGTTGGAGCTGATTTGATGGCACCTAACAACAACTGCTAACCAGAAGGCTGGCGGTTCAAACCCACCAGCCACTCCTCGGAAGGAAGGTTGGGCAATCCTACTTCCGTAGTGATACTGCCTCGGAAACCCAAGGAGGGGTCGCTATGAGTCGGGGCTGACTCGATGGCACATAACAACAACAACAACAGCATCATTAGATTTTAATAAAATGATCTAGTTAAGTGTAAAATCTCAAAATCTATAATGCCTTAAATCAACTGTTCATTAATAATCCACTGAGGAGCTTTTGTCTTTTATGAGTTAGGATGTTATCTATAAATAAACTTTGATATTGATAGAATTACAGGAGAACAATGATATATTTCTGTACTCTACCATTTAGTTCATGTTTTATGCGCATTTAGACTACTGAGTTACTTTCTTTAAACAATAGAAAGAAATTCTTTACTAGAAATAGCTTGGTTTTGCCTTGGCTTTGTGGTCAAATGACATTAGGGAACGTATATGGTTGTTGTTGAGCCTGATTGCTTTAGCAGCCCTCGGGTTGATAGTATCAGGTTCCAGCTTGCCCTGCTGGGTCAACATGGACCTAGGCCTTTAAAGAGAAAAGTTCAGGGAAAGTTCACTTCTATTGTTTTACCATGGTTACAAAACAGAAAGAAAAAAAAAAAAAAAAAAAAAACCGAAGAAGAAAAAGAGAAGAAGAAATCTTGGGTTTGTGACCCCTTGCTTCCATGGGCCTTTTACTATGTTCTTTTCATTTTTGTCAATTAACCATTGCAATAAAAAAAATTAAAACGTTTAGTGATCGTAAATAAATAAAAACCAAAATATTGTCTCTTATCACTTGAAAGTAGTCCTCAGACAGAGATATTCAATGACTTCTGGTGTCATCACAGCAAGGGTTTGGATTATTTTAATTTCATTTAAAGAGCTATTTCAAGTTTCTTCTGTGAAAAATTAAAAACTTGTGAGGTTGCTATGATATGAAAGACTTGTTGCTTTTTGAGGAATAAAAGATAGTTTATTAAAAGTAGTTTAACTCCGACTAAATATGTTGAAATATTTTTTTTATTTTAACTTAATAAATTTACAGAAGATTATATTTAATATTTTATTATGGCTGTAAACTAAAGCAATACTTTCCCTAAGGTGACTTACATGGTATGAAGTTATGATATGCAGTGGGGCAGCATGACCTCACTTGAAGCAATCTCTGAATGTCTTTTGAACACAGATAAAATTCAAACCAATTCAAAATCTTAAAGTTTAGGCTATAGTTGCAAGTTGTAAACATTTTGATTCTAAAAATATTTACCACATTTTAGTTCTAAGAAAGGTCAGTATAATCAAGTTTATTGCTCATTTGTCCTCTGAGCTTATAAAATCTTACAGTTAAAGTAATACAAGTGGAGCTCTTTTTCTTATTTTTAAAATATTAATGCTCCTTATAATGTGGAATATTACTTGTACAATCCAGGCATAATCACTGCCTGATGATATTTTTGTCCGTATCTTATTTTTTAATATGAATTTACATTCAAAGGGGAAACAAAGTTTTTCACATGGAACAACTAAGAAAAATATATTTTTTTCCATAAAATTATAATTTATTTAAGAATATGAATGAAAATGAATTATAAGATGTATATATTTGATCTTTCCCTAAGTAAGGTCATTATAGATCATTTTAGAATATCTGCAATTGTACTGAAAGTTTTAGTTTACTTTTTATTTGTCATGCATGCTAATGATTGGTCTCCAGAGGTTAGAACTGCAGAGAGAAAGCTACATAGGATAAAGATAATAGAATAAGATGAATATCTGTAACTTTGGAATGGCACTGTGTATGTGGTGTGCTCAGTTGTTTATTGATCCTTTGCTGTTTTGATTAACATAACTTATTTTTCTTAAAGCTGTCTGTGCCAAACATAGACTTGAGGTGTCTCTGGATTAGATGAAGAGTAGTGAGGGAAAAGAAAGAGATGTAAGTATCTGATTAGAGCAATCATGGACAATGTACAAAGTATCAAAAACATTCCTCATGTAAATTTTGTTTTATCATTTATATTACTCAAAATAACATTTCTACAAGGCTTCTCATAAATGACTGCACATATTTGCTATATCTCCCAGAAATGATACAATTTTAAATAGTCCCATAGTGCTTATGATTTTAGAATCTAAAAGGTAATTGTGTTTCTTTCTTAAATTAATTCAGACTGAATTTACAAATGATGCTCTTAATCTGAGATCCACAGATTTTTAAGTGGTTTATTTATTTATTTTTCATATATTAAAGTTGAGAAATGTTTCATTGTAGATTGTTCAGTGTTGCTGATTATCATTTTTCAATAAAAAAGAGACCACTTGAATAACTGAACCAGGCAGCTAGTAACAAGTAACTTGTGACTGATGAATTCAGAGGTCATCTAGTCCTTCACCTGCCTGCCAACAGGACTTACCTAGATGTTTCAAGATAAATGGCTGCCTCTCAGATGTTAAAAACCTTCAGGAGAAGAGTCCACTGAGACCTTCCTTGATAACCTATTCTAGTGTTTAACAGCTCTAATGAGAGGAAGAACTATTTTTTTTCATATCTCATCTGCATCCCTTCTGTTACAGTTTAAGGGTTGATACTTATGTTTAATGTTATTTTCCTGCTCTTTATTACTATGCATTTGGAATTTATGATTGGCTAGATTTTCCCAGTGCATGAAAAGTTAGAAATAAATCTCACACATTTTCAAGAATCTAGCCTAGTATATGACCTAAATATATGTTGCTTAATGTCAGTGGTTCTGCAATCATTTTTTTTCTCTCTTTATAAATACTTTTTTCCCTTTTTGATAAAGGGAAAGAATTGTTTACTTTCATCTAGAATAACTGACTAGGACTGTTATTTGATTCATTCCTGCCCCAGTGCCTTTTAAACAGCTTTAATGTGGATTGATCAAGAAATATTTATTTTCTTAAGTCTTTCCCAGAAGTCACCTTTAAAGATTCTTCTAAAGAGAAATTCCACAAAATACTATCAAGCCCCAATATAATTTCCAACTAATTTATTTGTTTTGTTGATAGTCTACTGGATTCATTTAGTCTGTTCTTATAAGAATTTCCTTATGAAGGGGCAGGAAAGGAAATGTTGCATGTTTTAGTTTCCTGTCATTTCTACCTGACTACCTTAAAGCTGGTAATATTTATTTAAAAACTTGTTTTATCTTTGAAACATTCTATGTCTTTCAAATACGAGCATTTCAAAAATCTAAAGACTTTTAATGTGGCTTACAGAATTCTGTATAATTAGCTCTGTTTGCTTTTCCATGATTTTTCTTGTGACCCTCCCCTTCCCCTTTTTTCCCTGTCTCTCTCTCTGTCTCTCTCTCTCTGTCTCTGTCTCTCTCTCTCTCTCTCTCTCTCTCTCATACACACACACACACACACACACACACACAGCTTCATGTTGGAAAATTCACGGTCAGGCCCCACAAAAGTCCCATTCTCTCACTCAACTCTGAGGGTTTCTGTGGTACTCCCCTGACCCCTTCCAATGTTTCAATTTCCATTGAGCTTGAATTTTGCACAAATCTAAGTTCCTTGGGATGGAATCCATGGAAGGAAATGTATTCTTATTTATTTATTTTCTTATAAAAAAGCAATTAGGTAATTAACACATGTACACAGGACTATTTAAAGTCCAAGGATTATAGTTTTCTTGCCCTCAGAGACTGTCTTTTTCTTTCTTTCTATCACCATGTAGGCAAATACGCTCCTGGACCTTATGTCATTTATTCACTAAGCAGAATATTTATAGCTACATTTAAATAAAAGTTATTTGTGCATTTAAAAATTATAATGTGTTTTATTACTTAACAGCAAACTTTATAGATTTTGGTAATTAGTCAATGTTTTAAAACAGTACATTTTTAAGTGAAATTTATGAAGAAGTTAAAATCATTTTGAAAATACATGGTAACCTTGAAAAAACAAAATAATAATCAGTAGCATTTTAAGATTGTATAGAAAAGCAGTTGATAACAAACAATACTTGAGATGTGTTAAATTACTGGTTTAAAAATTTGCAGACCTCATTACATTGTGAAAATAACTACATATTATTTAAATTTCAACAATGATTATTTTGTAATTCTTATATTTATTTCATTATCACATTTTTCTTATGGGAGTTAGGAGGTTATACAAAAGAGAGGGCAGCACTTTGATTTTGAAAACACCAGAAAACTCTAATCTAAACATCTCATTAAATAATTTGAAAGTAAAATTTTAGACTAACAAAATACGCAATGTCTCTCTCCAGATTTGTGTTTGAAAAAGGAATTATATTTAGCTTCTCTGAGATATCTTAAGGAGTTATTCATTTTGTCTTCTTACATTATGTTCATATTGCTAGTCAAAGGAAGTTGAAAATGAAAATTAACAAATGAACCACTCGACCCTTTCATGTAAACCTAATTTTTATATTAGTCTTTAATTTGACAATATGGAATGATGATTATGTTTGTGCTGTAGGTAGTGGTATGGTAATAAGCCATGCAGAAGAGATAGTTTGCATGATGTATTTGAGTGGATCCTTGATAAGGGTTTTGTTTTGTAATTATGAGTTTTATTGAACTTCTTTGGCTATAAACAGTTAGCGGCTGTTTTTATTTTACAGGAGATTAATTGTCTTGAAAAACAATTTTGATTATTCTCTAAGCATATTATCATTTTTTTTTCCATTTCAGTGGATCTAGTGAGCTTTCTTAAGTGCTCTCTTTCAACAATAGAAGAAAAATACTGAGATTTACTTGTAAAACTTCGTGTGCATAACCCTTGGCATACTCCTTTCTTTGTCACTTCTTTTGTTGTCTTCTTTACCTTATCATTTCCTATCTAGATTTCTGCTATTATCTTCCAGCAAAGGTCCCATGCACAGACTTCCACCACAATTTCACGTACCACTGTTGCTGTTATGTGCCGTTCAGTTGGACCAACTCATAGTGACCCCTCCTTGGGTTTTTGAGGTGGTATCACTATGTAAGTAGATTGCCCCATCTTCCTTCCCAGGAGTGGCTGGTGGGTCTGAACTGCCAGCCTTCTGGTTAGCAGTCAAGTGCCTTAGGCACTACGCTACCACTAACTAGATTTAATTTCACTTACCTGCTTAAAGTTACCAGTTTTCCTATAAATAAAATCTAACCATCTAGCTAGGTCTTAAAGGCTGTTAGAAATCTTATCATAAATTATTCTTTTATCTTCATCTTTTCTAGATCTACCAGCCTCTTTGTTATTTCTAATTAAATATTTACTGAGTTAGTTCTGTATCTTTGTTGTTGTTAGGTGCCATCAAGTCAGCTCTGACTCATAGAGCACCTATATATACAGCCGAACAAAACACTTCTTGCTAGGTAGTGCGCCATCTTCACAATACTTGCTATACTTGAGCTCATCGTTGCTGCCACCATGTGACTCCATCTTATTGAGGGACTTCCCCTTTTACACTGACCAAGCATGATATCTTTCTCCAGGGACTGGTCCCTTTTGACAATGTGACCAAAGTAGGTGAGACAAAGTCTGGTCTTTTTCGCTTCTAAGGAGAATTCATGCTAGACTAATTCTGGGACAGATTTGTTCCTTCTGGCAGCCTATGGTATTTTCAATATTCTTTGACACCACCACAATTCAAAGGCATCAACTCTTGTTCAGTCTTTCTTATTCATTGTCCAGCTTTCACATGCATATAAGACAATTGAAAACACTATGGCTTGGCTATTTCCATGGCTGTGTCTTTATTCTGGAATTATTTACCTCTTCTAATCCCTAAAGGAACTCTGGTGATGTAGTGCCTATGGGATTTGACTGCTAACCAAAAAGCATGCAGTTCAAATGCACCAGCCACTCCTCGGAAGGAATATTGAGCAATCTACTACTGTAGTGATACTGCTTTGGAAACCCAAGGAGGGTTCGCTATGAGTCGCATCTGACTTGTCGGTAGTGAGGTTTTTTTTTTTTTTTTTTTTAATTTAATCCCTAAGACTCAGATTAAATACCAAGTATCTTGGGAAGCTTAGATTTACTTTATTTCCCCAATGTCTACTATCTCCCATAAACAGCCGTAAACACAGCCTTACACTCAGAACCCAATGCAAAAGGAAATTGTGGGCTCCTAATTTAAAGATAGGAGCTCTGTTAGTGTAGTGGTTAAGACATTTGGCTGCTAATCAAAAGGTGGGTGGTTTGAATCCACTAGCCTTTCCATGGAAGAAAGTTGGGGCAATCTGCTTCCATAAAGATTTAAAGCCTTAAGACCCAATGGGGAATGCTCTGAGTTGGAATTGACTCCATGGCAATGAGTTTGGTCTTTTGAAATTTAAAGATGATAAAAATATCAAGATGGTGACAGTGTAGTATTAAACACAGCACAAGAAGCCCTTCTAAGCATGAGCCCTGTGAAACTGCATGGGTTGCATGCTATGCTGAAACTTCAGTACAAAATGTTCCCATATCACATACCTTTATTATATGTGGGGTGTGTGTGTGTGTGTGTGTGTTTATAATCCCTTAACCTTCTGAGTTCCATGAGGGAACAGACCATGTCCTAATTTTTGCATAGGACAAAAGAGTCACAAAATATATATTAAATTAATTGTGAGGGTATCTGCCAGGGAGAAAAGTATTCAAATTTATATTTCTCTAAGATTCTACTCTGTAGTGATTTCATCTTGGAAACCCAAGGAGAGGTCGATATGAGTTGGATCCAACTCAGTGGCATATAACAACAGGACTTTAATATTAAATAAATAATATTCCTAAGAAGCCTTCACTACTGAGACAGATTCATTATAAATAATGAGAATTCAGTTTGAAATAGAATGCAAAGAAGAACTCTAGAACCTATAATAATCAAAAATAAAAATAAAAATAATTTAACTATTAAAAAAAAAAAAAAAAAAACCTCACTGCCATGGAGTCTGATTGGACTCACATCGACCTCCTCTTGGGTTTCCGAGGCGGTATCACTATGGAAGTAGATTGCCCAACCTTCCTTCCGAGGAGTGGCTGGTGGGTTTGAACCACTGCCTTCTGGTTAGCAGTCAGATGCCTTTTATAGTAAACATTATTTAACAATATATGAGATTCTTTAAGTGAAATTGTACAATTTAGTCAGATATAATAGAACAAAATTATATGGTAAAAGAAATATTACCATAAGTATATATATTCTGAAGA
>NW_006921918.1:558853-598811 GCF_000298275.1 Orycteropus afer afer
TATATTTTTTTTTTTTTTATCAAATTGGCATGTTAAGAAAATAGAGGATGTCCAAGTAATCACATCACATTTTTGCTTAAGTTCATAATGCTAAAAAAAGAATCAGCAAGCAAATTGGGAAATTATATCTCACTGTTTTGACCATTTCAAAGCTGAATATTTGCAAATATGCTCTCTTTATTGGGATTTTAATTAAGGAGGCTGTTATTCAGAAAATGCTTTTTAGTCACTAAAAAAACAAAAAACTCTTTGAATGTGAGAATGGTTCATAAAAACATTTTATCCGATATATTTCAATCAATAGTATTAGTTAAATTTAAGAAAGAGTCATAAAACATGTAGTTTAATTTTTTCTTTCTTAACTTTTATCCCGTTATGTGTTTATGGTTTTTAAATAAAATATCAAGGAAGAAATCATAATAAAATGCCACTTAACAAAACTCTGAAACTGTAGCAGGTCTATATTCAGATATGTAGTGTTCAACTTTAGAAAATATTTTGAATTTTTATATGACTTAAGCTGGGTGGTTAAATGAGTGGATATTTATGATGATAAAGTTATGAATAATACCCTTTTTGATTGGCTAGAATAAATGGGCTGTTTCTAACAAGAAAAGATCTGGATAAAAAGCAATATGATATTGAATGTAAAAACTATGTTGCATCTATAGTGATAAAAAGTAATGCACTATCAATCTGTAAAAAGACATGGAGGAACCTTAAGTGCCTATTAATCCAAAGCCAAACACACAGCCAGCCGGTTGATTCTGACTCATGGTGACCCCTATAAGGTTTCCAAGCCTGTAAATCTTTATGGAAGCAGACTGCCTTATCTTTCTCCTACAAAGCACCTTGTGATTTCAAACCACCAACCTTTTGGTTAGCAGTCCAATGCCTTAATCATAGTGCCATCGGAGCTCCTTGAGTGCATATTACTAAGTTAAAAAAAAAATTCTGAGAAGACTGTATACTAGATGATTCCAACTATATAGGTGCTTTGGTGGCAGAGCACCTAAGGCTTTTGACTGCTAACCAGAAGGCTGGTGGCTCACACTCACCTTCCTTGGAAGGAAGATTGGGCAATCTACTGCCTCGGAAACCCAAGAAGGGGTCACTATGAGTCGGATATGACTTGATGGCAGTAAGTTATTATTATTATTTTTTTTTCCAGCTATATGACATTCTGGGGAAAGCACAACTGTTATTTTCAGTTGTTCATTTTAGCAACTTCATGATTATTGATATATTTGATTCTATTATTGCTACCACTGTATATTTTAAGTGCTTTCTAAGTTAGGAGCTTATCTTCTAAGACTATGTGGGACAGCATTTTGTTGTTATTTAGAAGGTTTCCATTGGTTAATTTTCAGAAGTAGCTTGCTAGACCTTTCTTCCTGATGTGCTTAGTGTGGAAGCTCTGCTCAAACCTGACCTGTCCACCATAGGTGGCCCTGCTGGTATTTGAAATACAGATTGTACAGCAACACATGTGCCACTGCTTTATGACAAACTGATTTATAGGTAGTGGGGCAAAACTATAGAGACAGTAAAAAGATCACTGGTTTTCAGTGGGATCAGAGAAGGGGATAAGAATGAATAAGTAAAGCACAGAGCAATTGAAGGTCAGTGAAATTACGCTATACGATACTAATGGTAAACACATGATATTATGCATTTGTGAAAACACATATGACTGTATAACACAGTGAACCCTATGTGAATTATGGGCTTTAATAATAACTAGTTGTCATAAGTGGACTTTGGCCCAAGGCTATCCCATGTATGTCAGAGGAGAACTGTGCTCCACAGGGTTTTCAATGGCTATTTTTTGCTGAAGTAGACTGCCAAGGCATTCTTCTGAGGTGCCTCTGGGTGGACTTGACCCTCTAACCTTTCAGTTCACAGCTAAGTGTGTTAACCATTTTATACTACCCAGGGGCTCCTTAGTAATAAAATATGAATATTGTTTCATCAATTGTAACAAATGTACCATACTAATACAAGATGTTAATAATTGGAGATAATATGTGCAGGGAGGGAGGGGGTCAACAAGAACTCTGAATTTTCTGTACCTTTTTCTGAAAACTTTAAACTGCTTTAAATATAGGGTATATAGAAAAGGAATATATTATTATACTAGAGGATGAAAGAATACAAACATAAATTCATAATTAGTTGCTGGCTCGGGGTGCACTGTGCAAGACGAAGAAGTGAACCAGAAACCAAACCCTATCCTCTGCCATCAAGTTAATTCTGACACATAGACACCCTACAGGACCGAGTAGAACTGCCCCATAGGATTTCCAAGGCTGTAAATCTTTACTGAAGCAGATTGCCTCAACTTTCTCCATGGAGCAGTCTGAGAGTTTGAACAACAATCCTTTTGGTTAGCTCCCAAATGCTTTAGTGATGAACAGAAGACTTGAATTGATGAGGGTACTTGCAAAATCCTATCAATTATATGATAATTAGCAATTGTTAGAATGGAGAAGACTTCAAGGCATGCTATAAAGAGATTACCTCCCCCTAAAAAGAAAACAAAACCGTTCACTTTATTCTGAACTCATAGTGGCCCTACAGAGATTAGATTTGATATAGTTGTTATTTTAAGAAAACTTTCAACCTATGGGAGCTCTGGTGACATAGTAGCAAATGCATCTGGCTGCTAGCCAGGAGACTGGTGGTTCAAACCCGCCAGCCACTCCTCAGAAGGAAGACTGGGCAATCTACTCCCGTAGAGATATCGCCTTGGAAACCCATGGAAAGGTCACCAAGAGTCACAACCAACTCAGCAGCAGTGATTTGGGTTTGGTTTGGTTTTCAATCTATGGATCGAAGGGGTAGACCTTTAAACTGATGGCAACATAACATTGAAAGTAACTATTTTCAAATCTTCTTTGTATAAAAAGGAGCTCTGGGGCGTAGTGCCTAAGGCATTTGCTGCCTATAAGTTTGGTGATTCAAACCCACCAGCTGCTCTGTGGAAGATGGGACTATCTACTTTCATATTTACTGCCCTGGAAACCCAATGGGGGTTGCTATGAGTCGGAATCGACTCAATGGCAATGAGTTTGGTTTGGTTTTTCCCTTGTATAAGATTGTTGGAGTTTCTTTGTAGCTAATTAATTGCCTATCCCCATACACATTTGAATATAGGCTTGAGCTGTGTGAATTCAATGAATTCAAAGCCACACAAATATTTTTGAATAAATTCATTTTAAATGATGTTTGTTTATTTTTTTCAATGTTGTTTAAACCATTTTCATTCACTTCATCAGTTCTCATCTACTTATTTGCAAATAGGTTCATTTATTCAAATGAACCAGAGAGAGAGAAAGTTAGAGCTGAGAGCATGCTGGTAAATAGACCAGTGGACCAATAGGATATGTAGAAATATAAATAGACAGTGCTTGAGGAGCAATAAGTTTTAGTTTGTTTTCTTAGACTTTATTCTTATTTCTAACTAGTGGTCTCAAAGACAAAAGTCTCAACACAAAATATATTACTAGACGAAAATCAAGTCCAGGTTTATGGCTGTTTACCTTGGCAAAAATAACTGGGTAGTTCTTAGCTACTTTATAATGTTTGGTCCAGTACTAGACCTTTTTTCTCCGTCACTATTATTTTCAAACACAATGGACTAGCCTTTACATATATGCCCATAAATGTAATTTAGTGCTATTTCCAACATTGCTATCATAAAAATATAAATGCAAAATAATTGTCTTTAATATAAACTTATTACAGAAATCACTACTTTGCTTTTAGAAATAAGTAGGCATTCCTACATTAAATATATTTTAATTTTTTATTAAAATCTATTTATTTCTACCCTTCCTAATTGAAAAGGGATTCCATGCCATCATTCTAAAGTAGCTTTTTTCACTTTGCCTTTGAACTTAGTAAAAATATTGACATTGTAAAAACTTTATTTTAAGGCAGGTTCCCCCCCTTTTCCCTGTACTTGGGCAGATAATTCTGGATCATTTGTTAGTAATGTAGTGCAGTTGTCAATTAGTGAATGTTGATCAGTACATCCAAGTCTTAATAGGTAGGCAACACATAATTGGTACCATCATTCTAATTCCAGCTTTCTCTCCTTCTCCCCATCCCTGAGGATCCATCAAGAATTAGCTGGACGGAGCAGATTTGCTCAGGTTAGCCGTCTACTCTCAATCCTTTGCAGGAGCCTTACTCCACCTACACGTGTGAAAGCTTTGTGGCTTCTTTTCCTAAAATTGTGTTTACATTATGTCTGCAATGCATCTGTGACCTATAGAACACTTACATTTTAGGAAGTTACAACAAATAATTATAATATTTATGATATATCTGGCATAGTCAGTTTTACCCATAGCAACAAGAAGAACAATAGCAAATCTCGGTCAATTATGACAACAAAACATTTATTTCTAATTCAAGTTGCATGACAGGTGGCACTGCTGGCCTCTTTTGATGTCTGCTCCTCCATATCTTTATATAGGATAGCAGATCTCAAGAAGGGGTAGAGTGCCATACAAGTGCATGTCAGACTTCTGCTCTGTCCGGGCATATTTCACATCTGTTCACATTCCGTTAGCTAAAGTAAGTTCTATAACTAAGCACAGTCAGAGGGGGGAATCTTACCTAGGTATGTCTAAAGAAACAGATCCAGCAACATATTTATGTTTGTATAGATGTATGTGATATATTCTATGTATATAATTTATGTGTATATATGTTATATTACATTATTTGTGTTATATATATCATATATGGTATATATAATGTATATACACCATAAGTCAGAAAATAAATGTGGTACATGAAATATAGGTTTATAAAGCACATGTATATGGTATATATACCAAAATATATGGTATATATTGTAAGGATTGGCTCAAGAATAGCAAGGACCATGGAGTACGCATGGGAATGGGCAGTTTTGTTCTGCTGTGCGTTGGAGACAACTCAACAGCACCTAACAACAACAACTTTTGGTCTATAATGTATCACGTATGATATAAATATATTATATATAATATATAAATATATTATATAGGATATGTGTTATATTTATACCATATATGTGATATATATGTTAAGTGTTGTTGTTGTTGTTGTATGCCGTCGAGTCAGACCCAACTCATTAGCGACCCCTCTTTGGGTTTTCAAGGCGGTATCACTAGGGAAGTAAACTGCCCAACCTTCCTTCCGAGGAGTGGCTGGTGGTTTTGAACTGCCAGCCTTCTGGTTAGCAGTCAAGTGCCTTAGGCACTATGATACCAGAGCTTCCATATGTTAAGTAGTATATATATGTTATATATATACTTAATAAATATCTTTCTCCATATATAGGTATACAGAGATAGATCTCTCCAAATCTATCTACCATTCGATCAATCAATTGACTGATAAATATGGAGAGAGAGATTTATTTTGAGGAATTGATCACATGATTGTGGAGTTGACAAGTCCAAAATCTATAGCTTAGATGACATTTTGGTAATTCTAGCAGTTTGTGTCACAAATTTTTAGGTCAAGTGGTGAGAGTAGAGGAATTCTGGCAGAATGTCTATTTCTTGTCTGGAGACAGAAATTCTTCTCCCTCTGGAATTCTCAATTTTTGGTCTCTACAGCTGATAACTGGTATCAACTGACAGGATAAGGCCTAACCCCCCCCCCCCCAATGAGGGTCATCTGCTTTGCTGTTGTGGTTGTTGTTATGTCCCATTGAGTTGGTTCTAACTAATAGTGACTAATAGTGTACAACAGAACAAAACACTTCCTGGTCCTGTGGAGTCCTCACAATCCTTGTTAGGCTTGACCTCATCATTGCAGCCACTTTGTCAGTCCCTCTCATTAATGGTCTTCCTCTTTTTTGCTGACCCTCCACCTTACCAAGCATGACATCCTTCTCCAGGGAGTGGTCCCTTCTGACAACAAGACCAAAGTAGGTGAGATGAAGTCTTGGCCATTCTCGCTTCCAAGGAGCATTCAGGTTGCACTTCTTCCTGGGCAGATTTGTTAATTCTTCTGGAAATCCATGTATTTTCAGTTTTCTTAACCAACACCACAATTCAAAGGTATTAGCTCTTCTTTTCTTCCTTATTCATTGTCCAACTTTCATACACATATGAGGCGATTAAAAATACCATGCCTTGCTTCAACCACACCTTAGTCTTCAAAGTGACATCTTTGCTCCTTACTATGTTAAAGGGGTCTTTTGTAGCAGATTTGCCCAATGCAATATGACATCTGATTTCCTGACTGCTGCTTCTATGGGTGTTGAATATGGATCCAAGCAAAATGAAATCCCTGACAACTTCAAACTTTTCTCTGTTTATCATGACATTGCTTATTGGTCCAGTTTTGAGGATTTTAATTTTCTTTATGTTGAGGTGTAATCCAACTGAAGACTGTAGTCTTTGATCATCATCAGTAAATGCTTCTAATTATCTTCACTTTCAGCAAGCAAGTTTGTATCATCTGCATATGACAGGTTGTTAATGAGTCTTCCTCCAGTCTTGATGCTCCATTCTTCTTCATATAGTCCAGCTTCATATAGTCCAGATTATGTGCTCAGCATACAGATTGAAAAAGTATGGTGAAAAGATATAACCCTGATGTACAGGCTTTCTGATTTTAAACCATGCAGTATCCCCTTGTTCTGTTTGAATGATAGACTCTTGGTCTATGTACAGGCTCCTCATGAACACAATTAAGTGTTCTAGAATTCCCATTCGTCACAATGTTATCCAAAATGTGTTATGATCCACACAGTAGAATGCCTTTTCATTGTCAGTAAAACACAGGATTTCTTTCTGGTATTCTTTGCTTTCAGCTAAGATCCATTTGACATCTGTTTTATTTAAGGTCAGCTGATTTAAATGCTAATCACAAAGAACTACTTCACAGCAACATCTAGACTAGTGCTCAACCAAACCAATGTGCACCACAGTTTAGTCATGTTGACACATAAAATTAAAGATCACAGGAGGGTACCCTTTTACAGTGAAGAAATATGTTATTCCCACACTGCCTATAGGAAGACATGGGAAGGGCAGAGAGGGAACTGTTAATTGTGAATAAATAATAGCATTGATTAGTGAACATCAACCTTTTAAATGCCTGCATCACATTGACTCTGCTAAAATACTCTATGCCATGCAAGTCAGAAAATTACTTACAGTTCTTATTTAGAAGTGAATTTCTGAAAAGAGACTATTTTTAAAAAGTGATGAGACCATAACCAACTACAGTTCTTAAAATCCAAATTGGCATGAACATACGCTAGAATACAGGTTGCTAATCACATGTTTGGAAACGTGGTCATAGACATTTTTAATTAGTTCCTCCATAAGAGTGGTGGAATTCTTTGATATTAATTCCACATAACCTCCTGGAATGCTATGATGTACTCATTTTTTCTCTTGTGCAGAATTCTTGTGAATTGATTAAATTGACTATATAAGGCATCTATTTTTTCTTCTCACTAATTTTAAATAAATAATTTATGGCTTAATCTTTTAAAATAAAATAAACTCCCTGTTTGGAAGCATCATGTATGCTGTTGTCAGCACTGCCTTTTCCTAAAATAATTATTATCATGTATTTCAGGAGTATACTTCAATGCTTTTATATATTTTTTAATCAGCATTGTTCCTTGTCTCAATAAATCTCTATCATTATACAAGCCCAATGCTAACTTTTGCATGTGAATATTTTCTGCTTCAATGTGGTGAAAAAATAAACTTAAAGTAATTGCTTTCAGGGGTTTATTGTTTTATAGGACTGTTGTAACTAAATAAGATGCAAAGCATTTGTTAATGTTTGTATGCTAAGCCATTGCAGGTAGATGTTTATAGAAGCCCAGAATTATTTTCTTTCCTCCCTATTGCATAGTACGTGAAGTTAATCAAGAAAATAATTCATTGGTGGTAAAAGTTTGAAAATTGTTTCACAAAAATGTAGATTTAAATACACTGTGTGGTTTTCATTTTAATTTAATATCACTTTATTTCATAAGGTGAATTTATACAAAAATGACATGCAATTTAGAGTCTTTTTAAAGTTGAGAACTTATTTCACATTTTTCAACAGTGCTTTAGATGTGAATAATTTGAGTTTAGCATATAAATGTATTCCTTGCTTGATTTTTAAAATGAATGCTGTAGCATAGAACAGAATAGGAAGAATATAGATTTTGCATAAGTTCATTCATATGTATGTAAAAATATTATTTTGGTAAGGGAAAGAAGGAAGAAGAGGTAGCTAGTGAAAAACAAAACTTGCATTTGCTTGTGTTTATGTCTGTGTCTCTGTGTGTACAAACGTATGTATATTTGTGTCATTTGGAGTTGGTTATATAGTCAGCTTTGGTTCAAACAGTGCACTTGGCTGTTATCCAGAGTCTGGAGATTCAAGTCCACCAAGAGATAACTTTGGAAGAAAGCCTTGGTGATCTACTTCTAAAAATCAGCCTAGAGAAACCTATGGAGCACAGTGCTAATCTGACACACAAGGGGTCACCAGGGTCCAAATCAAACTGGTACATAGTCAGTAGTTGTTATGAAGCTGGAGTACCGTCATGACACTTGGTTATCACATAGAAGGTTAAACATTTCTGCAATGTGAAAGCAGAATAGTGGGCTCATTCCAAAAAAATAACTATAGGGCCAAATGCTAGCAAACAGGATGAAACAGAACAACTATTCGCTCACTCCTCAGTATGAAACCTGGTTTTCCTTGTTCTGCTTTTCTTTAAATTGCTTTACTTCTCTCTTTTCCCTATGCACCTCTTATGAAATGTATTTTTTAAAATGTCATCTTTCTAGGTCACTTGAACCTTATTTATTTTTATTGTTGTATTTCTACTTCACCATTATAGTGTGTCTTATAATTCGTGACCCAAACCCTAGCTACTCCTTTATCTGATATCTGTCTCTTTTTTTCTATCACTTTCCCTAATTTTCCTTTTGTATTTGGTTGAAACCTGCATGCTTTCATGTTTAAGTGATATTCATTTGTATATCTGAGCAAAGGAGTAATTAAATAGTATTTGGTAATGTGATGCAGAATGATATGTATCACTATGTTATGGAAAGATTATATGATACATAAAGTATAATTATTTTTGTCAAATAGCTGCATTTAAAGTTATGCATATTAATGACATATGGAAATTTTCAAGTATCACACTAAACTATTAAATCTTAGATTTAAATATATACTTAAGAAAACATCTTGATCATGTAGTATTATAATAATTATTCTTATATATGGATTTTATATTTGCATATGTCCATATATAACCTCTTATTAAAAAATCTACATAAATAAATCTGTATTTTTAGTAAATATCACGGTAGACTTATATGTCAGTTAATAGTCTTTAATGTCTACCTCATTGCTGTGTGTGTGTATATAGTCCTTCAGCCAGTTATTGAATATTTGCTATCTGCTTTAGGATCAAGGAGAAGTGATAAAGTTGTCTATCAAAATTGATTTAAAATTTTATGTCACATGCCTGTTTTGTATTTTTTTACTCTATAGTTTGGAAATGTCACTAGAAATTTTCACTAATTAAAGAATTCACTAGTTAATATTTAGATTTAGAAGCTGTTAGTTTAAAGTTAAAATTATTTTCAACTTACTAACTTTTATTTACTTTGAAGTTTATTCACCATTTAAACATTAAGATGTTGTAAGGGAAGGATGTAACAATTTCATTACTTTTTATTTCCAAATACAAAGTTTGTATTTTAAATCTAAATCCACAGGGATGGGGAGAGGTAAAAACTGTATTAGAAAATAAGTATACTCATTCATACAGGGCTATGTGAGGTAGTTCTAGTTGACTTAACTTAAATCTATGGCACTTTGTCAAAGTTAACCAAGTAAATTAAGGCTTCTACTGCCTCACATGTGTTCTTGAGCTTGTTCTCTTAACAGCAGGAATGTCTCTTGTTTTTACTGAGATCAATTTTTTCTTTGCCTTTTTTTGTTCCCTGTCCTGAATCCATTTGGCAGCTCGATTGACTTCAATACACATGGAGAGTGCCAGCATGTGTCCAAACACACACACACACACACACACACACCTGCAGAATCTCAGAATGCATTAGTCTAAGGAGCAAGTCAAAAATGTTTGAAAGCATAATAGAAAAGGTAAAATTCAGCAAAACAAGAAACAGAAACATTACTTTAAATTTTTTGATGAAAATCAGCTAACATTTGACATAAAATTAGACTATAGCAATTTTATATATTTGGCTGTAAAATTTAGTTAAGAGAGTTAATACAAATTTCAGCATTCTTTCTTTTAGTTATACATTCCTTTGACAAATGGAATAAATATGCACACTCAAGGCATCCATTAAAATATTTCTTCAAACCTAATGTAAAGTGGCGTGTGAAGTTTGGAAACAAGAAATTCCTTGGTTTAATTCTAATTACCATCTATAGCAAAATTCTTACTTCTGTTTTCTTTCATCCCTTCAGATTGATATCTGAATATACCATAAGACTTTGCTCATCAACTACTCACAACATAACACCCATTCAGCGTAGGGTAAATCCTAACAATGGACCAAATAAAGGTGTATGGAGCTCCTACTCTGAAGAGGCCATAACTAGTAGGAAGATACTCAGGCCTCTGTCTCTCAAATGCCTTTTTGAGACCTACGGAAGCCTTGTGCTTGGAACAATGGAAAAACTACTTTCAGAAAAGTTAGGCGAAATGTTAAAAAAAAAAAATTTTAAATTATCTGACTCCTTCAATATGTAACAAAGGTGACAGTTTTTTAGTTATCTATTCTCATATCTGTATTCATTTTTCTATTTTGTCTAAAATATGTAAAACATTTATAATTCACTGGATTTTTAAAAGATTTTACCATAATATCTTAGTGGTAAAAAATATTTCTTTGCAGTCAGAACTTCCTTTGGTATATAGGTGTTTTTGGGACTGAACTTGCCTCTAAATATTTCAATTTTTGGTAGGCAAATAGCCAGTTATAAACTGTAGTCAATAAAATCCACATGCTATGCTACTAGTAAGGACAATTTAGGATCTATTTCTAAGTATTTATTTTTAGTTGATGCATAACATTCTAAAATAAAATACTCTTCTGTCCATATATAATTTAATTCTGTCTAATATTTTCAAAACATTGAATATTAGTTTTTCTTTCTGGACTTGAATATTCATTTTCTTTCATCACTGCTGAATCCATTTATTGACACTCTATTTGCTGTATTGTTTTTCTGGTTAAAAAAACAGTACTCAGTGCCAAATATTTATAAACATTTCAGAGAATTATAAAGAAGAAAATGAAGATAATATGTAATCTCATTCACAAGAAAAAAACTACATGGTTATCTTAATAAATGTAATCATAGCTTGGTCTAACCTGTTGTATAAAAACCTACCATGGATATGTTTTAGTATCTCTTAACTTAGGTTATATAATTTTAATGACCATTAGAATTTCAATGGGGGACTCTAGGTGACAGAAAGAGTTAAACACTCAGCTACTAACCAAAAGATTCATAGTTCAAATCTTTCCAGAGGTGCCTCAAGAGAAAGGCCAGATGACCTGATTCCAAAAGATCACAATCATGAAAAATCTATGGATAGCAGATCTGATCTGCAACTCATGGGGTCACTATGAGTTGTAATTGATGCTATAGCAACTGTCAAAATCAGCCTAGGATATACCATTATTTATTTAATACAACACCATAATAAGACCCTTAAAGTTTTATTATTACATATTCTCTCTCTGTCTCTCTCTCTCTCTCTGGTTATTTCCTTAGGTTTAATTCTTAGATTTGTAGATTTTAAAGTTTGAGTTAAAGAATATTTATGTTTCAAATTGTGATATATAGAACTAAATGGCCCTTGAGAAATACAGATATAGATAACTTTTCCACTGAAATAGGTATAACGTGATATTTTGATTTGGCTTTTAATTCCTTACTTACTATTGAGATTGTAGATTTTTTGTTTATTAATTACTTATATATGTGTGTTATTTTCCTATTCATATTCATTTGCTATGTTATTATGGGATTCTTTCTTACTTCTTTTATACGTTAAAGGTATTAAGTATTAAACTTTGTTATATGCATTTTCCCATTTTGACAGTTATTTTTCAACATTAATTTTTTTTTAAGTTTTAAATTTCACATAAATAAGTCTATCAATAATTTCCCTAAAAGTTTCTATCTTTAATGCCATGCTCATAAAGTCCTCTCACATCCTAAGAATAATTTTCTTTTAATCTTTTATAACATTTAAACATGTAATTATTTAATATACTTTTATGCATAAGATAAGAATCTAATCTTAACTTTTCAAACAGCAGATTGTACTGACACCATTTTTTGAACAATATAACCTTTCAGTGCAATTCAATGCTGTATTTTAAGACTCATATAATCATGCATATACAGGAAAGAGTCTGTGGGAATAAATTGTACTGTTTTAGTCTAAACGTGGTTTAGTGTTTTGATGACCTAGAAGTCTTGATTAAATAAAATGATAAGAACTGCACACCTTATTATGAAAGTGTGAACTAAATTTCCAAGTACATGTGCCTAGATTTTTAAACCAAGTTCAAAAGTGCACATATTTGGGCGTGGAATACCTTGGCTAATGATTTCAAGCTCCACACATTGTCATCAGTTAAAAAATTATGGAGTATTCTATTTCCAACCACATAATGTTGAAGAGCTAACACAGATCCAAAGTTTTCAGTTAGAGGAAGGATAATGCTACAAAGGCAGTAATTCAGCAGCCTTCTACTTTGTCATCATTATCAAATTGGCACCATACAAAACAATCTGACATATTATTATCAGGCTTTTAAGTAGCTAAGACAATGTAGATTCAGATGGCCATACATTAGTGTAATAAGCATCCATTCTTTCATTCATTCACTCATTCATTCTTTCTCATTTAGTAGACGTTCACTGAGTACCTTCTACTTTGTACCAGGCACTGTTCCACTTATGCTGAGGACACGCAGTGAACAAAACATTGAGATATCTCTGCCATCATAGAACTTACAAGTATACATAATCACCAGTACATGAACCAGAAATACATGGTATTTCTGGACAGTGCTGAGGATAAAAATGCAGCTGGGGACAAAGCTACTAAGTGGACACACTCACTCACTGTCATTGAGTCAGAACCAACTCACAGCGACCCCTCCTTGGGTTTCTGAAGCAGTATCTCTACAGAAGTAGATTGCTCAATGTTTCTTCTGAGGAGTGGCTGGTGGGTTTGAACCGCCAGCCTTCTGGTTAGCAGTCAAATACCTTAGGCACTACACCACCAGAGCTCCCACTTAGGAGTTCAAACCCACCAGCTGCTCCCAGGGGGAAGATGAGGCAATCTACTTCCACATAGATCTACAGCCTTTGAAACCCTGCAGGGGTTGCTTTGAGTTCGAATTGACTCTATAGCAGTGGGTTTGGATTTGGGTTTAAGGCCACCTATTATTAATGCAGCAAAGCTGACGGGGAAACAGGTCTGTCTTGGACAAAGATCATTCTGAGTTGCCATTCTCTTCACAAACATGTTCAGACTTCAAGAAATACACTACATCAAAAATAAACAGTACTATCTAGATATGATGATTTCTGAAATTCACTTCCCAGACTTCATTTCTATTCCACACTCTAAATATATTTACATATGAAAAGTTGTTATTGCTACTGACTATGAAGCTCTTCCGTAAGATGTCTCTATGGCTCACCTCCTAACTTCCGTGTAAAATGGCGTCTTGTGCACATAATTGGGCATGGAACAGACCTGTTTCCCCGTCAGCATTGCTGCATTAATAATATGTAGCCTTAAACCCAAATCCAAACCCACTGCTATCGAGTCAATTCCAACTCAGAGTGACCCCCACAGGGTTTCCAAGCCTGTAAATCTGTATGGAAGTAGATTACCTCATCTTCCCCTGGGAAGCAACTGATGGGTTTGAACTGCTAACCTTCTGGTTAGCAGTCAAATGCTTAGGCAAGTTATTTACTCCTTCTGTCCAGAATCCATTGCTTGGATCTGTAAAATAGGTATAATGACAATATCTAGCTCATGGAATTATTGTGATGATTAAATCATATATGTGCAATGTCAAATGTTTAGCATAGTGCCAGTCACATAGTAAATTCAGTAATTAGTAGATTTCATGATTTTAAATCTCTATCTTGACAATAGCATCTAAATTAATTTTCTTTCTACTCTCACAAAAACCTACAACACTGTACTACCGTATTTTACATCATATCACTTTCTAAGTGTGAATCTGATCATAAGATTGTTGAACTTTTGTGAATGACTCATTCTAGTCACTCAACATTTGCCTTGCCTTTTACTATATGTAATAAGGCATTAGGCTGCCAACCAGAAGGTCAGTGGTTCAAACCCACTAGTAGGTCCATGGAAGGAAGGTGGGACAATTTACTTCTGTAAAGATGTACAGCTTTGGAAACCCAATAGGGGTAGCTGTGAGTCAGAATTGACTCAATGGCAGTGAAAGTAGGTCCATGGAAGGAAGGTGGGACAATTTACTTCTGTAAAGATGTACAGCTTTGGAAACCCAATAGGGGTAGCTGTGAGTCAGAATTGACTCAATGGCAGTGAAGTTTTTTTTTTTTTTTTTCACTATATGACCTCAGGGAGCTCTGGTAGCATAGTGGCTAAGACATTTTTTTTTTTTTTTTTTTCACTATATGACCTCAGGGAGCTCTGGTAGCATAGTGGCTAAGACACTTGCCTGCTAACCAGACGGCTGGCGGTTCAAACCCACCAGCCACTCCTCGGAAGGAAGGTTGGGCAATCCTACTTCCGTAGTGATACTGCCTCGGAAACCCAAGGAGGGGTCGCTATGAGTCGGGGCCGACTCGACGGCACATAACAACAACAACAACAACAACATATGACCTCAAGTTGCCAAGGTCACTGCTTTTGATTGAGTCAGCCACACTGCCAAGCACAGACAATTTACTGCCCTCTTTACTGATCATTTTGGGGAGATGTCAGAAGAAATAAGTTTGGTCACTACTACTACAGGCATTGTCAGGTAGTTAGGGCTATAAAACACATAAGAAACAGACTGAATCTACAAGAAATAGCCTGAATAATTCTGTTCAGATGAACCAATCATTGCAGCCATAACCCTTCATTTCCTGGTGTTCCCCTTAGTTTTCCTCCTTGGAGCCTTTGACCATGCCATTTTTTTTTCTGCCTTCAGTACCGTCTTCACATCTTATCTCCATCAGCCAAATCATATTCATATTTCATGGCGGGTCTCAAATGTCCTTTCCTTCTTTATATTACAAAATATGTATCCTCTTCACTTATTTTTGTAATCACTTAAGACTTCGTGTCATAGTTAATTCTGTGTTTTACTAATAAGAAACCCTCTTTTGGAGAAAGGTATTATTTTGTAGTCCTTGTATGTCATGGAATCTATCATCTCCCTTACCATCGAGTGGTTACCTACTGCCATCAATTCTATTCCTCCTGATTAGCAGTCAAATGCCTTAAGAACTGTACCACCAAAGCCCCTTCAACACATGCTAATGTGGCTTAATAATGTTGGAAGGAGAGAATACGTGAGATGAGCCATCACGATAGTCACCAACTTTGACAATCGTTTGTCTCACCAAGAAACTGAGCCAGAGTTTTAGTTATCAGAAAGTCCTATAACAAGCCAAGAGATCAAAGACCTCAAATGAAATGTGGAGTTGTAACTTCTGTTTTAAGGAGTGAAAATGTAATGGCTGCCATGTTGGAAATAAGATTTAATCAGGAAAACTGTTTTTTTCTGAAATAATAAAGAAATTTGAAATAATAAAAAAAATATAAGCCACTATTCTTAGTAACAAAATATTTCAACATATATGTGCCTCAGTTTCCATATGTATTAAAGAGAAAAAATAATATTCCCTCTCATAAGTTTCTCATATGAAATAAATTACTCTACATAAAATGCTTAAAACAATGACTGGTGCATAGGAATATGTCAGCTTTAAATATATGCAATGTTATTTAGCCAATTTAAACAACATTATTAAGGTAATAGTTTCAGTATTTTAGATGATAATTTTACTATAGATAAATACATAAGGATGCATAGAAATTAGCATAATGATTGGGATTTTAAAAGCAGCATCTGCACCGTATTTCAGAGGAAAGAATCCCATGATAAAACAATGTCTAGTCAAGCTTGAAAGGACAATTGCCAATGTCTTCTCTATCTCTGTGATGTAGGCAGTTTATATCATAATTTCTTCTAATATCTAACATTAGTATTAAAAGGCTATTCATTAAAGAAAACACTTTCATAAAGTATTAAGTAGAATTCAATTAATGTAAATCATATTAATAGCAATGCTTGGTGCTTATGTAACATCTATGTCAGGTAACAAATTAAGCATGTTATTAAATCTCTGCAGGCTGGAAACAGTGTACCTTAATCTGTCTTTATATAATCCTTTCATTAGTTCATCAGCCCACAGTCGTCCTGGTGGTATCAAAAAGTTGTCAGGAGGTCTCTGGATTCTGGGCTTGGCATCTCTGTGCTTCAAGATCACGTTACTTGACAGCTCCTCATGTGTTACACAGTAGAGGGGAATGGTGATTGTATTTTTTTTTTCCCTAACAGATTTCTCAAATAAATTAGTTGTGCACATTTTCTACAGAGATAGAATACAAATAACTCTAAAGAGGAGGGTGATGCCATGCAGTTTAGGTTAAGTCAGCCATCTTACCTCTGCCTTCACAAACAGGAAGACAAGATTTTCTCTGTCCTGATTTAACAGCTTTTGTTTTTTTTACCTTCATTTGAAACTACACCTCCAAGGACCAATAGATTAACATAATGTAACAATGATTTCTACTTGTTTCATTTATGTGTGAAGATGCTTATTTAAAATTATTTTGTGTGTGCAAGGGGTAGACTTTGTTACTTTATCTGAGATTTATGATTGTGTTTACTTTAGTACATAAAAATTAATACACCTAATAGGTTGTATTTCTTTCTTTCTTTTTTTTTTAACCTCCTTATTGGTATGCTACAATTCTGTATGCTACTATTTCTTTACAGAATATTTTCATTTTACATATTAAAAACAAAGTACCATTTGGAATTAAGATTGATATGTAAATATTACAGGAAAATGAAATAAAACTTAGCCTAACAATTTCCTTGCTATGGGTACAAATCCTAGTTATAGTAAAATTTTGAAAAGGCTGTGGATTAGTTAGTTATTGGTTAGATCTGAATTGAGTGTACATAGTTGTGTTGTTTTCTTTCGTCATTTTTTCCTGGTGAACTCATGTGTGTCAGAGTAGAATGTGCTCCACTGGGTTTTCAGAGCTGATTTTTTGGACTAAATTGCCAGGCCTTTCTTCTGAGGTGCCCATGGGTGGATTTGAACACCAAGCTTTTAGTTGGTAGTCTATCATGTTAACCATTATCACCACCCAGGGACTCCCATGCAGCAGATTATATATTACCAAATTATGTTCTTTTTTAATTCTCCTAAAATTATGATATCACAACAAACATACATTTAATGTAATTTTATATGTTATATTGGGGAGCTCTGGTAGCATAGTGCCTAAGGCAGTTGACTGCTAACCAGAAGGCTGGCGGTTCAAACCCACCAGCCACTCCTCGGAAGGAAGGTTGGGCAATCTACTTCTGTGGTGATTTGTTGTTGTTACGTGTTGTCGAGTCGGACCCAACTCATAGCGACCCCTCCTTGGGTTTCCGAGGCAGTATCACTCTGAAACCCAAGGAGGGGTCTCTATGAGTCGGATCCGACTCGATGGCACATAACAACAACAACATATTATATTGACCAAAAATCAGTGCCTGCCACCTACCTAATCCATTTCTCATGATGAGAAGTGTGGAGACAATATGGAGAGGTAGGATATGGCCTATGAAACTATTAGAGAATGATTATGTGCTAGACCTTATGAGACTAAGTGTTCTAAGGAAGAAAAGATTGACGTGGGTCTGAGTAAGTCAGGGTTCCATTGTGTGTGTATGTGTGCCTTTTCTTACTCAGCTCTTCCTCTTTGTCTTCTATTGATGAACTCCTGGTTGCTCACACATCTTTTTCCCTGAGGCACTGCCGGAGTGGTGTTCTCACCACACTTCTTTGGAACTTTTACCACAATATTTAACTCATTTATTATAATTCTCTCTGTATACTTGTCTATTTCCCAAAATACACAGTGAGTCCTTGATGGCCAGGACAGCACCTTATTTCTATTTCTTCTAGCACACGTTGTGTGGCCAGGCACATTAAGCTACAAATTACCAAACAAAAATGCTAGAGAAGCACCTTGTGTGCTGCTCAGGGCTGACCTTGGGAGCCAGACAGCCATGGTACATGACCCGGCTGTACAACTTTATATCTGAAGTATATTTGGTAAGTGACTTCCTTTCATGTGTCTCAATTACCGATAACTAAAATAAGGATAGTGATAGTACCTATCTTAAAGATTTGTTATGAGTCTTAGAGGAGTTATATCATACAGGAAACAGTACAGTACCTGGGAACTAGACACCATGATATAAGTTATTTTATTTTGTTATCTTATCTACCATTTCAGAGTAAAATAAAAACAAGTGACGAGGGAGCCTTCAGAGTTTTGGAAATGGTATTTTGTATAGAAGAGATTGGATATTACTTTAAGATTGAAGCAATGTGTGTATATTAGGGCTAAATTAAAGATGATTTGCAAAAACAGAATGATAGACAACTGCAGCCACCACACATCTATGAACAGGGTCATGACATATGCCAGTGAAATAAAAGACAGGATATATTATTTATGATTCAAACAAAATTTACCCAATTGCAGATATCTAGTCATTTGAGATGAAAATGGAAAAATTGTAAAAAAAAAAAAAAAGAAACTTTTTTTTTTCCTTTATGATTAGGAATCTGTAGTTTGTCTTAAAAATTAGTATAGGTATCACATGTTTTAGCTGGAATGTCTTTTAATATTAAATTTAATTTTTGTAAAGTATGCCTTTCAAGTATAACAGGAACTGTAGGAAGCTAGTAGAGTCTTAACTATTCTCAAAACTTTTAAGAAAGCCATTTCCAATAGTTTCTAAGCATGTCAGGGTTGCCCCTTAACTGACTCATGTAAATAATTTTACATAATTATGAAAAATGTGTATTTTGGATAGAATCATCTGTGGCCTGGAAGACTTATATGAAGAAGACAAAATTTAAGGTGACTAAAGGTCAAAAACATTTAGCTAGGTAGACAATATGTTACTAAGTGAAATTGACATATAAGATCCTCTCTGGTAGGAGCACTTACTGAGGAAGCACATAACTGATGAAGAGCAAAGAATCCAGCTTCATTATGGATTACACTTTAGCATAAAGAAAACAAAAATCCTCACAGCTGGACCAGTAAGCAACATCATGATAAATAGAGAAAAGATTAAGGTTGTCAAGGATTTAATTTTACTTGGATCCACAAGCAACACCCATGGAAGCAGCAGTCAAGAAATCAGATGTTGTATTGTGCTCAGTAAATCTGCTACAAAAGGCCCCTTTAGAGTGTTAAACAGCAAAGATATCACTTTGAAGAACAAGGTTTGCCTGACCCAAGCCATGGTCTTTTCAATAGCCACATATGAATGTGAAAGCTGAACAGTGAATAAAGAAGACCAAAAAAAGAATTGATGCATTTGAATCATGGTGTTGGTGAAGAATATGACAAATACCATGGACTGCCAAAAGAATGAGCAAATCTGTAATGCAAGAGGAACTTCCAGGATGCTCCTTAGAAGTGAGAATGGTCTGACTTCGTCTCACGTGCTTTGGTCATGTTGTCAGAAGGGACCAGTCCCTAGAGAAGTATATCAGGCTTGGTAAAGTAGAGGGTCAGTGAAAAAGGAGAAAAACCTCAACAAGATGGATTGACACAGTGGTGGCAGAGACGGGCTCAAGCATAGCAAATATTGTGAGGATGGTGCTGGACCAGGCAGTGTTTTATTCTGTTGTATATATGGTCACTATGAGTTGGAACTGACGCAAAGACACCAAATAAATAATAAATAATCCTCGGGTAGAAATATCATCGATGTGCATGCATATTGTGTTAAATTTACAGAAAGACAGATATAAATAGCATTAAATTTAAATGTTTATTAATTGAAACCTTAAATTGCATTAAGGTTACCTTGGCCAGATTTAATATTTCTTTTTAGTCTCATGAAATATTTGCAATATGAATATATAAACACTGATAAATCACCATCAATGTATAGAATTCAGGTTGACAGAATATATCAAGTCTTCTGATCTAAGTTCATCTTAAAAAAGATATTCACTATGTGAAAGGATATTATACTAATTCACTCTAAGATTGATATGATTAATATATTTAGTGAATTTTAAAGAATGTTCTAAACTTGACCTTCATGCATAGTGTCCACAAAAGGAGAGGGAAACTCGTAAAAGTTAGGTGCTACATTACTGGAAGCATGTCAGCTATCAAATGGCCTCACTTACTATTTTTGGTTGTCATTAATTGTTAACACTTAATTTTGAATTCTTTAGTTAGCTTAGTCACATTCAAGTATGTTTTAAGTCTTATTTGGGGTAATTCCTTATTCAGTACTTAGCAGCTTCAGCTGAATTGGAGAATTCAGATATTTTGGCAATTCTTTTGAAACAGGTTTTATAGTAAGCAAATTTTCCTGTATTAATTCAGGTCTACACAGAGTGAATTTTGAAGTGACAGGCAACAATAATTTTTCCTCATCCAAGTAGCTAATTTCAGCTCCATTTTGTTTGGTGGTTTGTTTTGGTTAGTAGTAGTTTCAGTTTACTTAGGTTAACTTTATGCTTTGAGAATTTTTTAGTTCATATTCCTTATACATATAGGTCAAAATTTTTCAGGTTAGATGACTACATGCTTTGCAAACTTCTTTTTCCCATCACCTTTAAAAGAAACTCAATATTCTTTAAGCAGTATCTGCCAATTTCCACCTCCCACCTGCTCTGTATCTGGATAATTAGTAATAAACTTCTGTCTTGTGAATTTGCCTACTCTGGATATTTCATATATAAGTGGGATCATACATCTTTTTGTATGTGGCGTATTTTACTTGGTATAATGTTTTCAAGGTCCTTTATGTCATGTTGTTGTTGTTGTTGTTATGTGCCGTCGAGTCGGCCCCGACTCATAGCGACCCCTCCTTGGGTTTCCGAGGCAGTATCACTACGGAAGTAGGATTGCCCAACCTTCCTTCCGAGGAGTGGCTGGTGGGTTTGAACCGCCAGCCGTCTGGTTAGCAGTCAAGTGTCTTAGCCACTATGCTCCCAGAGCTCCCTTTATGTCATAGCATGTATCAATACTTCGTTCCTTTTTACGGCTGAATAATATTCCATTGCATATGCACACTACCTTTTGTTCATCCATTCATCTGTTGATGGACAAATGTTTCCGCCTTTTGACTATTGTGAATAATGCTGCAGTGAATGTTGTTGTACAAGTAAGTATTTGAATCCTTGCTTTCAAAGCTTTTAGGTATATACCCAGGAGTGAATTACTGGATCGTATGATGGTAATTTTATGTTTAAGTTTTTGAGGAAAAGTTTTTCACAATCACTGCATCATTTTACAATTCCACCAGCAATGGACAAGGGTTTCTGTGTCTTCACATTCTTGCCCACATTTGTTATTTCTCAATTCTGTTGAGTAATAGCAATCCCAGTGAATGGGAAGCAATATCTCATTGTGGTTTTCATTTGCATGTCCCTAATGACTAATGGGGAGCTCTGGTAGCATAGTGGCTAAGACACTTGCCTGCTAACCAGACGGCTGGCGGTTCAAACCCACCAGCCACTCCTCGGAAGGAAGGTTGGGCACTCCTACTTCCGTAGTGATACTGCCTCGGAAACCCAAGGAGGGGTCGCTATGAGTCGGGGCCGACTCGACGGCACATAACAACAACAACAACAATGACTAATGGTGCTGAGTATTTTTTCATGTGTTTCTTCACAATTTATATATCTTCTTTGTCTATTCAAGTCATTCATCCATTTTGTTTTGATTAGTTTGTCTCTTTGTTGTTGAGTTGTAGAGGTCCTTTATGTCTTCTGGAGATTAAACCCTTATCAGATATATGGTTTCCAAATGTGTTCTCTTATTCTGTAGGTTGAATCTTCAACTACAGAATATTTTAGAAAATAATTAAATTTTTTTTCACAGAACATATTTGTTTAGTATATTTGTATATTTATTCATTTACTTAATGTACTGAATTACCTTCATGGAAAGAAGTGAGGGAATCTTGTGTTTTATGCTCATGAGCCAGACATCTTAGTGTGCACTCAAAGTATCAGCTGTTGTTATTTTTAAGAATCTGTCCTGTAGAGCTCTGCATTTAGGTGGTTATAAAAGAATATATCTTTAAAGAGTTAGATCATAGTATAATTTTATGGAAAGTACACATAGCTGGGACACAAAAAGTTCTGTCCAATATGGGACATGAGATTGTGCAAGTATGCACATTTTCCATCATTTCATAAAATAAATATGTTCAAAGTTTTATCAGATATAGAAGATGACTCCATGTAAAGGGAAATAATGCTAGTCAGATACATCCTCAGATATTTAGATGATTGCCTTTCACCAAACTGAAATATGGCTTTCAACTAGTAAGAAATATATATGTACAAGAGTGTTAGTAGGTTCTTTGCTTCCTTTTGTATTGGTGGATATATTTCCTGGGGTTGACTTAATCTGGGAGCTATCAATGATTATTTGTACTTTTCATATTTTATATATATAGTTTTTATACATGTAACATTACAAAGGTAACATTTTTACATATGATCTTCTGCTTTTTAGCATGTATTTTAGTACTGAACTGGAGAGGAAAGAAAGATTAAGAGACATTTATACCAGGTTAATACAGACAACCTTAGTTATGAACCAACCCCCATATGTTTTTCCTTGAGTGCATATCCAGAGACCCTGCACAGGAAAGAACTGACTGGTGTCCAGCTTTACCCCAGCCTCATCCTGCAGTAGCTGGTAGGTGCTCCCGACACCCACTCATCCCAGGTCCCTACACATCTGACCCCAGGAGGCAATGGCAGTGCACAGGCCATGCAGGGTGGGCAGCAGTGTGGCACCTCCACCATGGGCCCCGAGCTGGTATGGGTCTGTTGGGGCCTGGTAGGACCCTTGGCCAGGTGGGTGGCTGTAAGTATGGACCCAGTTTTACTCTGCACAGCCCAGTGAGGAATCGCTTTGGCATTGTCCACATTTGTGAATGGCACAATGACCCTGGACCCTGAGGCCACATTGTGCAGTGCTATCCAGGTGCCCAGCTCCTGGAAATGATAGGGAAGAGTCCCAGTACAAGAGGAACAAGATCCCAGGTGCAAACACCAGTGGAGGGCGTGAGTGTGAGCAAGAGGCAGCCTGGACACTGTGTAGTCCTCACCATCTGCACCACCCACCAGCAACATAAAATGATTCTTAATAACAAATGGGCATTAATTTTACCACAGACATCAAGACATTGTTATTATTATTACAGTATTATCATTTTAAAAATGTTTTAGTATATCTGGAAGTGTTTAATATTTTTGTGCATCTAAAGGTACCCCATATACTACACACTAAGACAAACATTTAACTAACTGACTTTATCTACGAACAGTACCTAACTCTTCCGACGTATATACCAGCTCGGCTTAAAGACAGGCTCAGGACTGGAACTTGTTCGTTTTCTAGGGACTGCTTGTACTGTGGATAGAAGCAAAGCACTGATGAAGTTAAGCAAGGAACATGATCTGTCCACAATGAATTCTTTGAAAATTACAGTCAGAATTATTGAAGTGTTAAACTATTTTTAACAAATTCATTTAAAAATTTTATATTTCAAGTGTAATATATGCTTATGACAGAAACATAACTATTCAGATATTAAAAAAGTGTAATTCTTCATCTGGAGATAATGACTCTTAATATTTTCAGAGGTTTCCTTTCGTTCTTTTTTCTACGTATCTTTGTTGCTTACTTCACTTAATTTCTCTTTTTTGTGCTGTGAATGTCCACTTCTGCAGTTTTGTACCTTGCTTTTCACTTTTACTTCAGAATATAAGCACTTCCCCATGCTACCAGAAATACCTCATAAACATCACATTTCATGATTAAATAATGTTCAAGTAGGTATTTAAATTATTAACAAATCGTATCTTAAGAATGAGAAATAAGTTTATTTGTTCTATATATGTATGTATGTATGTACATAAAGGAGCTCTGATGGTATAGTGCCTAAGGCATGTGTGTGTTTGTAGGTGTATATCTTTATGTTTGAAGTTCTCATATCTTGGCTTCCAACTTCCAGGAAGCAATTTACTAGAAAAATATGCAAATTATAAAAATAAATTTGGATAGTGTTTGACTTTGCCGGGTAACTAGTTAGGAGAGGGCAAGTGAATGTTTGTAGATAAATTGGACAAGCTACTTATACCCCTAAATGGTTGTTTTGTGTTCCCTACCTAATGTCAGTGCTCACTTGATACCAGGTATTTTTCTGCTGCAGTCTTACTTTCCACGCTACTTATTTTTTTCTTCCTTTTCAAGGTAGGCAATGGATTTTTATTCTTACAATTGTACTATTTAGCCCAGAGTTAGTGCTTTTCTCTTGGATGAATGAGTGAATGAATGAATGATTGAATACAATTCTTCTTCATTGCTCTACTCAGGCAAGATTTAGAGCCAAAATTCCTACCAGGCAGATATTTTCACATTTCCAAATTTACAGCCATCATAGTCTCATTCTGAATTTAACTTATTTCTCTGACCCAATTCTGGATAAAGACAATTAAACTTAATTTCTCAAGAAGTACTGAAATGATGGATTATAAGGAAATGATGTCTATGTAGATGATTGGGGACTGAAAAATCTGTAAATTACCTTCCTTCTAACATTTCAACATTTGATTCATTTAACTTCTTATTAATTCATATCACTTGTGTTTTCCTTTTTTAAGTTGGATTTTGACTTTGCCCTGATTAACACAATAAATAGAGTTGGTAAGATTTTACAGTTGTGAGAGAGACAGAAATTAGCATGAGACTTATTTTGTGATGTTAATTTAAGAGAGAAGACCACCCAGTGATAAGTATGGAAAATAATTTTATTTCCAGCTGTAGGAAATGGTGTGCCTGGGTGAGTTCTTAAGTGTTTGGGTATTAAGTGTGGATTGCTCTCCTCTTTTAAGGAACATGGCTAATGTGTAAACCTGGCAAATACAATTACCAAAGTCATAAATTGTGATTTATTTCATGCTAGTAAGGGCAATAATATATTTAAGTGAGGTATTAGATTTTGATTAGAATTAGGAAGATTCAGTTTGCTCTGATTCTTTGGGGGTAGAGCTGGGTCAATGTTGTAGATAAGGGTGCTTGATGATGGCTTGATGATGTTTTTGTTATGTGCCGTCCAGTCGGACCCAACTCATAGCGACCCCTTCTTGGGTTTCCGAGGCAGTATCACTATGGGAGTAGATTGCCCAACCTTCCTTATAGAGATCATTATAAAAGAAAATACTTTTGCTAATTGTTTCATTTCCTTTTAAAGATTTTTTTTCTTTAAACTATAAGAATATTTAATTTCTGAGAAGGTATTCAAGTCTACTTTTATAATTCTGATTTAATCAGATGTTCAGAAAAGTTAGATTACTTGACCAAGTTAAATTATAATTTTTATAAGAGTATTTCATTTCCAAGAAGATGTTGTTGTTGTTGTTTGCCATCGAGTCGGCCCCGACTGATAGCGACCCCTCCTTGGGTTTCCGAGGCAGTATCACTACGGAAGTAGGAATGCCCAACCTTCCTTCCGAGGAGTGGCTGGTGGGTTTGAACCGCCAGCCTTCTGGTTAGCAGTCAAGTGCCTTAGCCACTATGCTACCAGAGCTCCTTTCCAAGAAGATAGGCAAGTCTAATTTTAAAGTTCTAATTTAATCAGATGTTCAGAAAAGGTAGTTTATTTGACACCTTCCAAAAAACCAAACCAAATCACTTACCAAGAAATCTCTTCCAATTTATACTAACTCCATGTGTGCACTCCTTAGGGTTTTAAATGTGCGACCTTTCATAGCAGATTACCAGGTCTGTCTTCCAAGGAGCTTCTGCATGGGTTTTAACTGCCAACCTTTGTCAGGCACTTAACAGATTGAGTCACTTGCAGCCTCTTATGATCCACCTCTGGTGGTGTAGTGCCTAAGGCATTTGACTGCTAACCAGCAGGCTGGTGTTTCAAACTTACCAGCCACTCCTCAGAAGGAAGGTTGGGCAATCTATTTCTATAGTGATACTGCCTTGGAAACCCAAGGAGGGATCACTATGAGTTGCCATGAACTCTACAACAGTGAGTTTGGTTTTGGTTCTAGTGCCTAAGGCATATGACTGCTAACTAAGAAGGTTTGGTGGTTCAAACCCACCAACCCCTCCACGGAAAGACTATAGGCAACTTCGTAAAGAATTACCACCTTGGAAACCCAATGGTGGCCACAATGAATCAGAATCTATTCAATGGCAGTAGACAACAAAATCTGTGCTGGTGATCACAATACTACACATGCTCTCTTGGAAGTTCCTGAAATCTCTGTTGAAAGAAATTTAAAAATTCAAGTATTTCACAATTAAATTATCTTCCCCAGAGTCTTCAAAGCCTCTAGTTAGCGGTCAAGATGGCAGTAAGAGTAAAATACAGTACTCGCCAATATGGGGACCTAGCCGATGGGATAGAGGAATAGTTTTGTTAACAAATAAACCTTTTAACTTTCCCTTAGCCAAGAAATTCTGAATAACTCCAAGGAGAGGTTCCCAGTACACCTATTTCTCACTTATTGACTATCTTGTTATTCAATATTTTGCATTTACAAACAGAGTAAAAATATACTGTCTGACTATTTTCTACATCAGTGACATATCTCTGGCAATAGCAAGGTGTGAGTTAAAAGTAACACTGATTGTGATGGTTAAAGTTATATACCAATTTTGCTGGGGTATGATTTGCAGGGGTTTGGTAGTTACAAAATGATGTAATTTGGCAGTTATGTTAAGATAAAAGTTTGTAATTATGTAATTATGTAGCCATGCTGCATTTTATGAATTGATATGATCATCCTCCATTTTCTCATAATGTCAATTTTTGGATAACAACTTGGTCTTTGGAAACTAACCATGCCAATAAGTGAGGAGTGGGTGGGTAGTCTTATTCTTAGGCAAAAGGTTAAGAGACTTACTTGCCTTTCCAAATTTTTTATCTCAACCCCCCTCCTTTCTTTGCATAGATATCTCCAAACTGTGCTCTTATCTAATTGTAAAGTCATCACCAGTAGGGTTTAGTTGCTATAGAATGTTACCAGTACCAAGAGTATCTGCATTTTAATGGAAGCCTTTAAAAGACCTTAAAGCTTCAGAAGTGAAATCAATAAATCTCTATTGGTGGAATTTGAGATAATATGATAGATGGGCAGGAGACGTTTGAAGTAAGAGTAGGAGCCCACTGTTGTCATTGCTGTTATGTGCAGTGGAGTCCGTACTCATAGTGACCCCTCCTTGGGTTTCCAAGGCAGTATTGCTACGGAAGTAGAAGTAGATTGCCCCACCTTCCTTCTGAGGAGCAGCTGGTGGATTTGAACCACCAGCCTTCTGGTTAGCAGTCAAGTGCCTTAGGCACTATGCTACCAGAACTCCCAGGAGCCCACTGGGCCTATTCAAATCACATGTGGAAGTAAAGTGCTCCTTCTTAGTATTCTAGCTCCTATATCCTTAGTGAGCTTCATGAGGATAGCTCCTGTAGCCTCAGTAATAAACTAAAACAGTTAAATTTTCTTGAAAAGCAAAAAAAATTTAGGTGCTAACTTTCAAATCCTAACCTCTTTTTCATTGCCTGTTTTCTCTGTGGTATTTTGCTTGAGAACTCCCAACACCTCCATTCTCTTTCTCTGGGTTATAAATGTTATTTAGCCTTACCATTCACTTAGAGTTCCAAACTTTTTTTGTGCTTTACTTTTAATTTCATGAGAGGTTTGAGACTAATGGAATGCATGTGGAAGTTTCTTGATTCAGTGGGGGAAATGAAAAAAACATTGTTTAAAATTTAATTAAATATATACAGTGAGACAAACACTAAGCTAAGTTTTAAGGACACAGAGATATACTTGATTTATTTTGTGCCGCACAGTCTTGAGAGTGATACAAGTAAGCAGAGTATTAAAATCTAGTGCAGCAGAGCTATAATAGAGTTGCTCGTCATGGAATATCATAGTGCACAGAAGAATACTAATCAGAGAAATGTTACTAACAAAAACATGAGTAAAATTTAGCTAGGTCACATGGAGATGAGGATGAGTGGTATAGAAAAAGGGTTTGATGGCAAAGGAGGCACTATCTATATAAAACGAAAAAAAAAAAACCAAAACTCATTCCTGTCGTTGATTTCACTCATAGCAATCCCTCCTTGGATTGCTGAGGCGGTATCTCTACGGAAGTAAATTGTCCAATCTTCTTTCTGAGAAGTGGGTGGTGGGTTTGAACCACCAGCCTTCTGGTTAGCAGTCAAGTGCCTTAGACACTACTCCAATATAAGTAACATAATAGGAGACCAAGGCACAGGCCATTTATTAGGGCCAAATGTAAGTTATGAAAGTAAGAATAAAATGATGAGAATAGTATTGGAGGGCCCCTGGTAACTTTAAACAAATGGAAAACATGATCACATTTGCATTTTAGAAAAGTTCTTCTGGAATCAGTGTGGAGATTTATGTAGGTTCTAGACTTGAGTGAGACATGGAGTGTGGAGAGTCATCTAGACTCTGGAGTGGAACACAGCTGGAGGTAGGACATAGAAGGGTTTTGAAAGATGTTTCAGTAAAACAAGTTAAGAAATGAGGGCTTGATCCAGAAGTATGGAGTGGGGAGAATGAATTTGAGATATATTCTCATACGAATGGCATCTGTATGAATATGCAAGAGAAGGAAAAGACACAACTGAGTCTTGGATTGTTGGCACAGTCAGTTAGGTAACATTTCCCTAAACCATGGAGGAGGAACAAGTTTTAAGCAGGGAGATGTGGAGTTCAAATTTGCACAGACTAAATCTTAGATTATTGTAGACCACCCAAGAGATTTCTTCTTGTTAGGTGTCACTGAGTCGGTTTCAACACATAGGGACCCTATGTACAATAGAACGAAACACTGCCTTGTCCTGCACCATCCTCACAATCCTTGATATGTTTGAGCCCATTGTGGTGGCTACCCTGTTTCTAGTAGACATGAATATAGTAGATTTATATCTTTCTGAATCTCCAGAAAAAGATCTGGGTTTTAGAAGTATATTTAGTTGTCAGTTCTTAGCATCTAAGTGATAATAATAGAAGAGATCCCCCAGGGAGAATTGAGACTACTAGAGGACTATTGATAGACCCTAGGCAAATAACAAGAGTAAAAAAAGCCAATAGAAGATGAATGTAATGTGGAAGAGTATTTACATTTTAATGGAAGAAGCAGCCAGAAAGATATTCCAGAACAATAAGGAGAAGAAATTAGTGTCCTTATTGGTTATCAAAAAAAAAAAAAAAAAAAAAAAAACAGACAATAAAAAACCCCAATCACCTTGTTCTAGGTATAGACCCCTCCAGGATTTGGCTCTAGGCAATGACTCCAGTGGTATCAATCTCTGCTCCCCTTCTTACTGGTTTCAGCTCATTGGATTACTCCATGTACATCCATATATTTGTATGCTACCAAGCCTTTCTCACATTCTCACTAGTGTGTACTTTTCTCCCATTCTCTTCTTCAAGCCTAACTCATTGTAATGGATTGAATTGAATCTCCCCCGAAAGTTGTGTCAACTTGGCTCTGCCATGATTCTCAGTGGTTTAGAAGTTATATGATGGTGTAATGTTGCAGATATATAGTGATACTCCATGATGCAACCTGATGTGATAAACTGATCAGGTGATGTAAAGGGAGCTTCCATGGGGTGCAGCCTGCAACATCTTTTATCTTAGAAGAGATAAAAAGAGAGAGAAGGGAGCAGAGAGGGTGTCCTACTAGCACCAAGAAAGAAGAGCCAGGAGTGGAGCTTGTCCTTTGGACCCAGGGTCCCTGCTCCAGGATCCTTGTAAGAACAAGGACACACACAGAGGAAGTCTTCCCCTTGAGGTGGCATTCTGAACTAAGATGTCTAGCCTCCTAAACTGTAAGAGAAAAAGAAAATCTGTTCCTTAAAACCATCCACGTGTGGTATTTCTGTTGTAGCAGCACTAGAGAGCTAAGATACTCATCATCCTGAATTTTCTTCTAATGATTCTTGTTATCATTAGTTGCTGACCAGACAGTTGTGGACTCATGATGACCCCACGTATGTACAAGTAGAACTGCTCAGTAAGCTTTTAAAGGCTGTGACCTTTTGGAAGCAGATCATTAGACTTTACTCTCAAGGTGCCTGTGGGTGAATTTGAACCACTAATCTTTCAGCACTTAAACATTTAGTATATATAAGCCAGATGCTTGATGGAACAGCATCTCAGAAAAGTACATTCATGATACAGAAGCAGAAAATGAAAACCTAATGCTAAGAAAGTTAATTTCAAAACTTGATCACATGATATTCTTGATGTCCTTCATACGTAAGGATAGTGAATACTTGTCTCCCCTTCACTTTCTGCTTTTATAATTTAAACAAATGAATCTTGTATAATAGGCATGTAAAGGACAAATACTGCTAAAACACAAGGTAATTTTTATTTATCCTAAAGGCAGATTTAAGATTCTATATTGCCAGTTTTTCAAAGATATCCTACAAATAATCCTAAACCTTTCTAATTTATTTTAGTATATTAAATGTAAGGCAACCTAGTGAGACTATTCACTTAAAGAGAATAAGGGTTAAATGATAACTTGACTTATCTTTTAAATGACAAAAAATAAAGAAATTGCAAGACCTTTTCACACATTAGATATGTATTGTCATTTATCATCTAGATATCAGGCTAGCAGTGCGAAGTAATAAAACATATCATCGAAAAATGTGCTATAGGTCTGAATCACTCTTTCATTCCACCTCCCAGCTAACTGTAGTATTAAATCAAACAAGCAGAACATTTCCTTAGGCAGCCATTGCCTTTTAATTTCCTGAAGAACCTTAAAATATCATTCATTACAAGTACTACACATATTTGGTTTTTAAAAGTCTCATAAATCAATAGCAGGCTGACTGTAATAATTATTACAAGTTAGTGCATAATTTTCGTGCTGAAGGCTGCATGCAGAACTTTAGCATATGCAAACGAGGCAATTCAAACTGTGTATAGATATTAATATGAAGAAGCAGGTAACGAGGTGCAGGCTATGAATTATGCATCAGGAGTGGCTGATCTTCAATGAGGAAAATGAATTCAGCATGTAATCTAATTAGTGATGGAAGTCTATTACATCTAACGGCAAAAGCAACCGTCCTTGAAACAAATTTATTTACAGTCCATGTTACCACTTGAAACAACTTTGAAATGATGTGTAAGACAACAGCTTAATTGTAAAAATTTTTTGTTTGTTTGTTTCAGTTCTAGACCTGGAAGGCCTCCTAAGAGGACTCAAAGTGTCACCTCCCCTGAGAACTCTCATATCATGCCACATTCTGTCCCTGGCCTCATGTCTCCTGGAATAATCCCTCCAACAGGTAAGAGTGTAACTTATTTAAAATGAAAATATTAAAAATCTGGCAATGTCATAGTTTTTATATGCACCAGTGCTACATGCATCAATTATATTTTCTGCATACTAAGATAATGTTATGGATGATAATTTATTTCAAAACTACCTTGTGGTCACCCTCATCCTTTTATTTAAAATAAAATAAAAGAAGTTTAATTGAACACGGAGCTAGGAGTTATTTCAATTAAGCTCAACGATATTGAATAGCAAAGTATTATCCTTGTTTTGCTTTTAATCAACGGTGCTCAGAGAAAGTAAGTGACTTTCTCAAGGTCAAACAGCTGGTAACTGTCAGTGGTTATTCAAACCTAAGCCTTTCAGTTCTAAATGTATCTCTCATTTATTAAACAAAACAAAACATTTACCATCCAGCCAATTCTGACTCATGGTGACCCAAAGTGTGTCAGAGTAGAACTGTGCTCTAGAGGTTTTTCAAAGCCTGGGATCTTTAGGAAATAGATCACCAGTCATTTCTTCCCATGCACCACTGGGTGGACTAGAACTGCCACATTTTTAGTTAGGAGCTGAGCATTTAACCATTTACACCATCAAGGAGCTCTTGTCATTGGATAATATGTCAGAAGTAGAGGGGAATATATCCAAACAAAAAATAGTAACTGTGTCATATTGGAGACCTATGCTTGGAAATGTCCCCTAATTTTTCCTCAGATCATAATGTAAATAAATTTCCATTTGAAATGTTTATGAAAGGTTTTTAATAGTGCTTAAGGCATCGGACTGCTAACCAAAAGGCTGGCGGTGCAAACCTACCAACTACTCCATGGAAAGAAGACTGGGCAATCTACTTCCGTAAAGGTTTACCACCTCGGAAACCCGAAGGGGGTTGCTATGAGTTGGAATTGACTCGATGACAGTGAGCTTGGATTTTTTTTTCCCCTGCCATCTGAATTTGCTTATTAATTATTTTACTTTTACTTATTTATGCGCACATTTGCCCAGATTTGTGTTGGAACTGAGCCAGATTCCCTGCACAAATTAAAATAATCGTTAAATATCCCCATTATATCTATATCTATCATATATATAATCTTTGTATTAATGTTTGCTGAGGAGATAGATGTGTAAATGCATAATTGTCATGTAATATAACAGATAAAGATAATAATCTAGCAATATGAGAAGAGAGTCTTTTTTTTCCTTCTGAAATTAAATATCAGTGTTGTCTTTTTCTTTTATAATATTTCTCTTTCTCTATGCTCTAATGTAATTATGGATAAAATGACTCCACATTCCATATTTAGTTAAGTACTCCTTGAAGGCAAAGACTGTTTCTAACTCATCTTTATTTTCTCGGCAGCATCTAAATAGTTTCTACATCCTTGTGGACATTGATCAAACATAAATTGAATTGACTTTGAAGCCATTGGCTTACTTTGTATATTTAATTAATTTTTTCGGTGAAACACCACAGGTTTTTAATAGTCAATAATTTAAATTTCATGCAGACTTGTATTTTATTCCAATTTTGCTGATGTAAATAGAGATACAGCAAAATGAAATCAATAACTGAGAAACATCTAATTGTAGCATCAGTATCATTATTTCCATATTTTACTTATTCATGTTTTTCAAATCAATTAATCCTTTTGCCAGAAATTATAATCCCAGATTTGGGGATTGGAAAAGAAATCAGTAATATTTTCAAAACCTTTACTGTTTATATGTAGCTAAGTACACTACATAGGCTATATGGAAATATATCTGACTTTTTCCATATGTTTTATGGTTAAAAGACTTGAGTGTGCTAGAAATATGACCTAAAAGTCTTTGACTTATTTCACCTTTTCTCAAGAAATGTTTTAGAGATTTTAAAAGATGATCATTTTAACAATCATTATTCTGTATTTGGTGAGTTTGTGGTGACTCCCATGTATTATTAATCACAGTAATCTTGTGGGGTAAAAATATTCTATATTGCATTAATAGTAAAATAGGAAAAATCTGTTTCCAAATTATCTGCCAAAATTTAATCTTTTATGATAAAGACTATAAATTCCTTACTGTTAATCAGTATTTTAAAAAGATTTTGTAATAATTTTTGAAAACAAGCAAAACAAGCCAGTTCAAAACAAGCAATATATAAACTTCAAAAACAAATAGCAAAAAACAAAAAAAAATCCAATTTTCAAATATTTTTCAAGATCTAAGTTGTGGTCTACTTATGAATGTTGTTTATACTTTTGTATTCAGAGTAGTACTGTTTGAAGATCAGAAAGAGATGCAAATTTGCCTTCTAATTAGTGTAACTTGGTCCTGTGAAAAAGAAAATTTACTAATTCAAAAAGTTTATAAAATCCAACAGTTTGTTTCTAAACATCCCCTCATCCTTTCTTCCTAACAACTAAATATTGAAATTAAGTACATTCTTTCCTGGATGTCTCTGTCTTCTGAAGGAAAATAATACTATTTTTACATTTTAAAAAATGTATTCTACCAGCCCTAATAATATTATGTATGTAGGTGTCTATAAAAAAAAAAAGACACTGTTCATGGTGTTTTAATTTGTTTGTTTTTTTGTTGTTGTTTGAGAGTGCTTGTGTGTAACCTTAGAAAGGCGCAGATGGTGATAATTCCCAAAATTTATGGTTGTCACCAGATGCCATGGCAACCAGAAGTTGAAGTTAATGAAAGAAAGAAGGTTCTTTGTAGAGTCTCATAACCCAATACCTCCCGCAGTGCTCAGTACATTTATTTGGACTGAGCACTTGTCATAAATCATTTTTAATAATAAATATCAGTTTGGAATAAATTCATCCTAGCAACAGTGTTCTAGTAACATTCATACTTTTTATAGAATCATGTCTATTTTACAATTAGGGAAAGAGTTATTTAGGAATTCAAAATACTCCTCTTATGCCAGGAGTATAATTTGAATAGAGTATTTGGCCAACTACCTGATTTTATTTTTAAAGAAGAATGCGGGCTGTTTCCAAAATACAAACTTTATATATGTGTTATAGAAGTAATTCTGTGAGTCTTAAGTATTTGTATTTAACATTAAAAGACAGGCTGTTCAATACATATATATATATGTACACATATATATGTGTATGTATATATATATATATATTTTTTTTCCCTAATACACTCAAATTCAATAAATGAATGATTTATACTTTTGCTTCTTGGACATGTCTTTTCTCTCACTCTGACCTGATAGACCCATAGCCAATATACATTCAGGGAAAGAAAGCCATTGTATAAATAGGCATGCATTTGTAGATACTTACAACTTGTGCTTTTATAATTTTGGGAAATATACTAGAGGACAGCAGTATTAATCTAGAGTTAATCCCATGGAAGCATGCTTATTTTAAGAAAAGATTAAAGGGAAATGCTCTCATGTGGATTTATAATTCAAAACACATTTTCATAGTGTGTGTTTATTTTGCTGTTAAATATTACTAATCAACAACAACATCTGAACTAACTCTTTTTGTAATAGCAGCCCTTATAATACTTAAAATGTGTTAAATATTTCAACTTCACAGGAGGGAATTCATGTGTTGGAACTGTTTGCTCTATGTTGAGAATATTATTATAATAAATACATCATATTCCATGGGGAAAGTCATAAGTAAGTAAAACAAAAATGCACAAGTAAAGCAGACATAAATGGATTGTTTGTCTTCACTAATAAATTAAACATAACAATCTACTAAATGCCTTACTCAAGGAGTAAAAATAGTATACTAAATTCACTGCCCTTGAGTCTGATCTGACTCCTATTGACCCCTCCTTGAGTTTCTGAGACGGTATCACTACAGAAGTAGATTGCTCAATCTTCCTTCCAAGGAGTGGCTGGTGGGTTTGAACCACCACCCTTCTGGTTAGCAGTCAAGTGCCTTAGACACTACACCACACCTTTTACGTTTGTACAATATATACATGTATGCATTTTCATACATTTATAGATAGAAAATATGTATGAGGCTTCATTACTCTGTGTGTCTAGGTAGTACATTTTACCTAGACGTATTTAACACATGGTCTCATTTGTATTTTTCTTGAAGAGAAAAATGAAATAATATATCTTCTTTTTCCCATTTTGGAAACCTAGCATAAACACTAAAGAGCCCTGGTTGTCCAATGATTAAGCACTAGGCTGCTTATGAAAGGGTTAGAAAGACCTGGCAATCTGCTTTTATAAAGATTGACTCACTTACTCACTCACTGCCATCGAGGCAGATCTGACTAATAGTGACCCCTCCTTGGGTTTCCATCACTATGGAAGTAGATCACTCAATCTTCTTTCCAAGGAGTGGCTGGTGGGTTTGAACTGCTAGCCTTCTGGTTATCAGTCAAATGCCCTAGGCACTATGCTACCAGAGCTCCCTAAACTCACTGCTGTTTAGTTGATTTTGACTCATAGCAACCCCTCCTTGGATTTCTGAGGTAGTGTCTCTGTGGAAGTAGATTGCCCAACCTTCTTTCTGAGGAATGGTTGGTGGGTTTGAACCACCAGCCTTCTGGTTAGCAGTCAAATGCCTTAGGCACAGCCTAGGAAACCCTATGGGGCAGTTCTACTCTGTCCTACAGGGTTGCTGTGTGTTGGAATTAACTCAGTGGTATACTATAATACTAGCATTCATTTCGTAATTTATTTACATAGTTTTAAAACTTGTTTTGTACAGTATTAGTTTTCTGTAAATGCTGTAGTAAATTCCAACAAATTTGGTGTCTTAAAACAACAGAAATGTATTATCTCACAGTTGTGGAGGGCAAAATTAGAATCCCTGGGCTGAAATCAAGGTGTTGGCAGGATCGTGGTCCCTTCAGAGACTTCTAGGGTGATTTTGTTTTTTGCTTCTTCTAGTTTCTGACGGCTGCCAACATTTCTTCTCTTGTGACAGCATCACTTGAATCTGCTTCCATTTTCCTGTACTTTCTTCTCTTCAAAGGAGTTTTGGTGGTGTCATGATTAAAGTATTTGACTGCCAACCAAAAGGTCAGCCATTCGAACCTCCCAGCTGCTTCAGGCTAGAAAGACGAGGCAGTCTGCTTCCCTAAAGATTTACAGCCTTGGAAACTCTATGGGGAAGTTCTCCTCGGTCCTATAGGGTCACTATGAGTCACAATAGATTCAACAGAAGTGGGTTTGGTTTGGTTTCTTCTCTTCCACGAGCTTTGGTGATGCAGTGGTTGAAGCATTCAGCTGCTAAACAAAAGGTTGGGGGTTCAAACTCACTAGCTACTGCATGGTAGAAAGATAAAGTAGCTTGCTTCCATAAAGATTTACAGCCTTGGAAACCCTATGGCCAGTTTTTCTCTGTTCTATACAGTCACTAAGAGTCAGAATACTCAATAGCAGTGGGTTTGGCTTTTGGTTTCTTCTTTTCAGTTTGTGTGCATGCCTGTGAGTGTGTGTATGCATATGTGAAACCTTCATTTGCTTCTTTCTTATAAGGATATTTATGGTTGTATTTAGGACCTACCAGTACAATTTACTTATTTCAAGATCCTTAATTTAATTGCATCCGAAGGGACTCTTTTTCCTTATAGAGTTGAATTCTTAGGTTCTGTGTATTAGAAACCAGGTATATCTTTCACTCACTCACTCACTCACTCACTCACTGCCATTGAGTTGGTTCCGACTCATAGCAACCCCTCCTTGGGTTTCCGAGGTGGTATCACTATAGAAGTAGATTGCCCATTCTTCCTTCTGAGGAGTGGCTGGTGGGTTTGAACCGCCAGCCTTCTGGTTAGCAATCAAATCCCTTAGGCACTATGTCACTGGAGCTTGTAGGTTATTATTTACTGGATGTATATGGTAAACTAATAATAGGTTATTATTAGTGTGCCATAAACACCCAACAAGTCACTAGGCAAGGCATTGTGAATGAATGGTGTGGAGGAAATGCACACAGACAGCTTCTGGGAGATTTTTGTCAGTTTGTTCATTGCTCCATCCCAATGCCAAGAATATTGCCTGGCATGTAACAGATATTCCATATAAATATTCATTAAATAAATATCGCTAATATATGGTTAGTAACGGATTTCTGAGAGAAATGATTCAACCTTAGAGTTACAAATGGAAACACTGGTATTATAATACAGCTTCTAAAATTCTATCTAAGCACTGTTAGACTCTAGATTAAAGATTCAGATTGTAGAGCTTAAAGGGGGTATACTAAATAAATGGAAGATGTTGTTTATAGGTTATGATGACTAAATATAAGTATTTGGAACAAGTGATGAAATTTCTATCTCTAAGTTGATGCTATGGAGAAGCAATATTTGCAAGAATAAAATGGCAACATAGAACATATTACTCAAAACTCACTGCCATAGAGTTGGTTCCGACTCATAGTGACCCCCTTTGGGTTTGTGAGGTGGTAAATATTTATGGAAGTAGATTGCCCAGTCTTCCTTCCAAGTAGTAGCTGGTGGATTTAAACCACCAGCATTCTGGTTAGCAGTCAAATGCTTTAGGCACTATGCCACCAGAGCTCCTTATTAGTCCTTAAAATCTCTGCTGTGTGTGTTTGTGTGTGTGTGTACACAATGCACATGCATAGAGGTTTTCAAATAATTTGTTATGTTATGTTCATATAGCAATAAAAGTACTTTATGTGCCAAAAATTTTAAAATGTTATAAATATTGTTGTTGTTGTTATATGCCATCGAGTCGGACCCAACTCATAGCGACCCCTCCTTGGGTTTCCGAGGCAGTATCGCTACGGAAGTAGATTGCCCCATCTTTCTTCCGAGGAGTGGCAGGTGGGTTTGAACCGCCAGCCTTCTGGTTAGCAGTCAAGTGCCTTAGACACTGTGCTACCAGAGCATATTTAAATACTCGAATTTAAAAATATTATATAGTCCTTAAAGTCTAGAATTCCTATGGTACCCACAGTATCTAGATATAGAAGTTACGTAACACATGTGTGAATAAATATAATTCATAAATTAAAAAAACAACAACAAAAAAATTCACTGCTGTTGAGTCAATTCAACTCATAGCGACCTCTTCTTGGCTTTTCAAGGAGGTATATCTCTATGGAAGTAGGTTGCTCAATCTTCCTTCCAAGGAGTGGCTGGTGGGTTTGAACTTCAAGCCTTCTGGCTAGCAGTCAAATGCCTTAGGCACTATGACACCAGAGCTCCCATTCATAATTTATTCGTAACTTAGCTAAACGTAAATACAGTTTCTGGTAAGAGAAATAAAAATTTATCTACTTTTTAATATATAATATACATATGTATTTATGAGCTCTGGTTGGGTAGCGGCTAAGGCATTTGACTGCTAACCAGAAGTCTGGTGTTTCAAACCCACCAGCCACTCATTGGAAGGAAGGTTGGGTAATCTACGTCTGTAGTGATATTGCCTTGGAAAGCCAAGGAGGGGTCACTATGAGTTGGCTCCGACTCCACGGCAGTGAGTTCGGTTTTGGTTTCGTTTATACGTGTATATTTATATGTAATTTATATATTAATTGAGTACTTCAGACAAGTCTGTTCTGGGTCTGTCACTAGCACAGAAATTAATAAAGATCATTTTTTCTAAGCTCTCAGAAGATCTGTTATTTTTGTATTTAATTAAATAAGCACATGTTAGATTTCTGGACAGGCCTCTCATTTGCTTAATTTAGAAGAAATTTATAGTCCTTGCTGCCCTAATTTATTTTTCTGTTCTAAGTTTCCATTGAAGGGGCTCTGGTGTTATAGTGGTTAAGGCATTTGGCTACCAGCCAAATGGTCAGTTGTTGGAACCCAACAGAAGCTCCATGGAAGAAATATGGGGCAGTCTACTTCTGTAAAGATTTACAGCCTTGGAAACCTAATAGTGGTCTCTGTGAGTCCAAATCAAATCGATGGCAATGAGTTTGGTTTTTGTTTTGGTTTAAGTTTCTATTGAGTTCTGTTATCTCATATGCCTAGAGTAGATTGTGTGAAGAGTTACAATCTACTAATACTTCTCCCTCAGTATATTTGCAGTAATGAAATTGATAATATTCTTAACTGACTAATTGAAATGCATTAATTACTACTTTTTTTTCTTTTTAGCAGTATAGTGTCTTCTTTTTTTTTTTTTTGGTGGGGGGATTTGGGTGAAGATTTACAGAGCAAATTCACTTTCCATACAGCAGTTCACATATACTTTGTCTCATGTCATTGACCACAGTTTACCACAATGCAACA
>NW_006921918.1:600336-601456 GCF_000298275.1 Orycteropus afer afer
TGCATCTCTCTAATAGCTAATGATCGTGAACATTTTTTCATATGTTTGTTGGCCGCTTGAATATCCTCCTTGGTGAAGTGTCTATTCATGTCTTCTGCCCATTTTTTAATTGGATTGTTTGTCCTTTTGTTATTGAGGTGTTGGAGTTTTCTATAAATTCTAGAGATAAGTCCCTTGTCAGATGTTATTACCAAATATTTTTTCCCTAAGTCCCTTGTCAGATGTTATTACCAAATATTATTTTCCCAGTCTGTAGGTTCTCTTTTGCGTCTTTTGGAGAAGTCTTTGGAAGCACATAAAAATTTAATTTTTAGAAGGTCCCAATCATCTGCTTTCTCCTCTGTTGTTTGTGCATTTTGAGTTATTCTTGATAGTCTATTTATGCCATATATTAGGACCTTAAATTTGCCCCTAGATTTTACTTGAGGAACTGTATAGTTTTAGGTTTCACATTTAAGTCTTTGATCAATCTGCAGTTCGTTTTTGTGTATGGTGTGAGGTACAGATCTTGTTTCATTTTTCTTCAAATGGATCCCCAGTTTTGCCAGTACCATTTATTAAACAAATATTCTCTTCCTCATTTAATGGATTTTGGGCCTTTATAGTGTCTTCTTTTACTGAAAAGTTTATTTACATTAAGAAAAGAAAATCAATCATGTATAGGGTTGGCAGACAATGGTCCTATAAGTTTATGTGGATTGTCAGAATTCCCAGGTGTATAGTAGAGCTGACAAGAGGCACAGTTGTGGTCACTGCTTGGTCACAGCCAGCTACCCAGATGGATTGAGTAGTTGAACCTGTGGGCTCGGTACCATAGTTGCAGGGGACATCAAGCTCAATTGGCATAACATACTATACCAAACATTGTTCCACCTCCTACTTTGGTGAGTAGTGACTGGGATCTTAAAAGTTAGCATGCTGCCATCTAGATGCAATGATGGGTCTTTCCTCGTCCAGAGCAAAGAAGATTGAAGAAAACCAAAAAGTCATGGAAACAATTAGTCCTAGTGACTGGTACACCATCTGATCTGCAGCCTATATGACTATGAGACCAGAAGAACTAGATGGTGCCCAGCTACCACTGTCATCCACTAGGAAGGGGATCTATGTAGGAGATCCT
>NW_006921918.1:601909-611261 GCF_000298275.1 Orycteropus afer afer
GTAGATGCTATCCTTCCATATGAGGAGACCAGGTCACATAATATTTAAGCACTTGGCTGGTAACCAATAAGTTATAAGTTCGAACCTATCACCTGCTCTGTAGTAGAAGATTCACTGATCTGCTTCTGCAAAGATTATAGCCTAGAAGCCCTATGCTTGCAATTCTGTTCTGTCCTACAGAGTTTCTGTGAGTCAGAATCAACTTGCTGGCACACAACAATAGCCTTTCAACTCACTTTTGACATGTCATCAAGGAAGACAAGAGAATCATATTGGTAGAATATCAGCAAAACCGAAGGAAGCCCCCAATTGACTGACATACCAACATCAACAATTGACTCAAAAATTCAAATAAACTCAAAACAAATACTCTAAATCATTTGGAGAAAAAAAAAAGGGAGGGGAGGACCAAGTTTGCTGGTCCTATAGAGCCTGGTGGAACCACTGAGACTGTGGCCCCTAGCAGCCCTTCAGGTCTGGAATTGAACCCACACCTGTGGCTTCCAGCCAAACAAAAACAGGCATATGAGTTGAACATTTACCTGAGGTGGATACACTCCTTGGAGAGAAAAATCATGGGAGAAAGAAGGGCTGCTTAAGCACAGGGAGACAGCTCAGGGGCGCAGAAGAGTATGGAGGGATGGACACTGGGAAGAGGTAACTATGGGGAGGAAGTGGGAGGAGAGCTGTTGCATTGTGGTAAATTGTGATCAATGTCATGAGACAAAGTGTATGTGAACTGCTGTATGGAAAGTGAAATTGCTCTGTAAATTTTCACCCAAATCACAATTAAAAAGAAAGAAAATCAAATCTTCAGAGTCAAGTTATGATAGTGAATGTTGCCAGATAAGCTAGAAATTTTTGAATTATCGATTCATTTGTGAGATTCTCAGACAGTGTTCTCACTCCTTTAATATTCAGTTTTGTCTTTTATTGCTTACTTCAATTTCTTGACCAGTAGGAGGTGCTGTCACTATCCTGCTTCTATCCATAAACAAGGTGAGAAATATAGGCATTTGACTGTTAACTGGAAAACTGGTGGTTCAAACCCACCAGCCATTCTTCGGAAGGAAGATTGGGGAATATGCTTCCATAGTTCTACTGCCTTGGAAACCCAAGGAGGGGTTGCTCCGAGTCAGATCTGACTTGACAGCAGTGAGTTTGTTTTTTTCTTTTTTAGAACTCAGAAAAGCAGCCAATTCTACTGTAAGTATATTTTGAATCCTTCTAAAAAATGTCATTAGAACAAAAGTCATGTAATACAAAATTAACTATGATGTCTTTAGTCTCTTTGTCTTTCATGGGTTTTCTATCTGAGGCTAACTTAACACTTCAACTCCTTTACTTAATGATATGTTCCTGGTTTATTATTCAAGTGTTTATTCATATCATGTTGTAACTTCTTCATATTTTCTCCATACATTTTGGGACTAAGTTTCACAACTTACTCTTTTTTTTTTTTTTTTTGAAAGATGTGAACCAAACCAAACCAAACTCAATGCCATGAAGTCAATTCTGACTCATAGTCAACTTCATTGGGTTTCCAAGGATGTAAATCTTCACGAAGTACAGTGCCTCATCTTTTTTCACAGAGCATTTGGTGGGTTCAAACTACACACCTTTTGGTTAGCAACCAAATACCTTAACCACTATACCACCAGAGCTTCTTGTAAAGAAGTAAAACCAACAAAAAGCCAATCCACTGCTGTGGAGTCTGATCCAACTCATAGCAACCCCTCCTTGGGTTTCCAAGACTGTATCACTATGGAAATAGATTGCCCAACCTTCCTTCCAAGGAGTGGGTTTGAATTGCCAGCTTTCTGGTTAGCAGTCCAATGCCTTAGGCACTACACCACCAGAGCTCCCAGTCTAGGTGATAGGGGTTTGGAAATGATGGTGATATTTAGTCCTTAAGAAGACGTAGATGGTTTGAAAGTAGGTGATGAACTAGATTTCATGCTGTACTCTTCTGAAAAGAGACACCAAACAAATAGATTGAAATTACTAGGAGGTGTGTCTTGACTTCCATACGAAAAAGGAGCTCTAGTGGTGTAATGGAAAAGCACTCAGCTGCTAAACAAAAGGTTGGCAGTTTGAACTCACCAGCTGCTCTGCAGGAGTAAGATGTGATAATCTGCTTCCATAAAGATTTACAGCCTTTGTAACCCTATGGGGCAATTCTACTCTGTCCTACAGAATTGCTAGGAGTAGGAATCAGCTTGAACGCTGTGGGTTCCGTGAGAAAGGATTCTACTACATGGAGAACTGTCTAAGATTAGAATATGTTATTCATAAAGCCATAACCTTCTCTTCTGACAGGAGTGTTCAAGAGGACACTGGGATGAAATGGTATTAACTATAATTTTTATATTTAATTTATTTTTATGAGTTATACTGAGTATAGTATACATAAGGGTAATAACAACAATGACAACAAATAATCTCATTCTCTGATCTTCAGATATTCAGTCTGTCTTTGTGATCACTGTTTTTAAGAAAATCTGAGGGTAATTTTGCCTTGAAAGGTAGGTGCATTTAGTAACACTATCTTGTCCCATTTTAATGATGAAATTTGATGAATCTATTTTATTTCACTTTGAATTATTTGCCCAAACTTAACATGGTGCCGGTTTCCATTTTTTATGGTTTTATAGTCTTTCATTCTTTTGTATTTTCTTCTATAGTTCTTTAAAAATTACTTTGGCATGAATGCTTTACATTTTTTAGGAAATTATACACTTTGTTACGCTGTTTTTCAGAGAACAGAACAGTTATTTTATGGGTAAAAATGACTCTGATAAGCTAACAAACACTGTTTTTGCCAACTGAAAGAATTTTTAAAATGCTTTTTCTTCTTTGGTTTCCTTTGCTCTTCTTTCCCAAAAACCTTCTGGTTTTGAGTACTCCCTGACAGTGACCATAGCTGTAAAATTAGTAGATGGGAGAAAATGATAGACATTGAATATAATATAAAGGAACACATATAGCTATGTTAAGATTTAGAAAGAGAGGTGGTAAAAATAGTATTATTTTAACTAGTAAACATCAGAAATAAAAACCTTAAAGGTTTTAAATGAAAGAACCTGAACTTTACTAAAAAAGTATTTTAATTTAACTTTTTCATATAAAAAACAAAGTTTCGTTTAGAGGAGTCAATTCCTGAAAATTAAATTTTCCAACCACATCAGTTCTTAATGTGTAATTTGAGCCAATCAAATTCTCTGATCCTTTATTTATCTCACCTCTAAAAAGAATCTATTTATTACATCTAAAATATTTTTCACACTGAGTTACTGGGAATCTCAAGTGAGAATATTTATAGCAGCACTTTGTTAACTGTGAAGGAAGACAAAGGTAAAAATAAAAAGAAAAAAAATCCATTGTTATTGAGTCTATCGTGACTCAGAGCGACCCTAATGGGCAGAGCAGAACTTAATCCGGTTTCCAAGGCAAGCAGACTACTACAGAGTGGCTGGTGGGTTGGAACTGCCACCTTTTTTAGTTAGTAGCCCAGTCCTTAACCACTGCACAATCAGAGGTCCTTTGTAAAGAAAGACAAAGGTAAAGTAACAATATTGTAAGTAAACAGGTTGGGTCCAATGGCATTGTAACTGTTGACTTACTACACTCAAACAAACTCCATTGTTATTGTTGTTGTTGTTAGGTGCCTCAAGTCGGCTCCGACTCATAGCAACCCTATGTACAACAGAATGAAACACTGCCTGATCTTGTGCCAGCCTCACAATCCTTGCTATACTTGAGTTGATCATTGCAGCCACTGTTTCAATCCATCTTGTTGAGGGCCTTCCCCTTTTTTGCTGACCCTCCACTTTACCAAGTATGTTATCCTTCTCCAGGCAATGGTCCCTTCTGACAATATAAGCAAAGCAGGTGAGACAGAGTCTGCCCATTCTTGCTTCCAAGGAGCATTCTGTCTGCATTTCTCCCAGATTTGTTAGCTCATCTTGCAGGCCATGGCACTTTCCATATTCTACATCAACATCACAACTCAAAAGCAGTTAATAAGCTCTTCCTTATTCATTGTCCAGCTTTCACATGCATATGTGGCGATTGAAGACACCATGGCTTAGGTTAGGTGCACTTTGGTCTTCAAAGAGACATCTTTGCTCTTCAGCACTCTGAAGAGTTCTTTTGCAGCAGATTTGCCCAATGTAATATGTCATCTGATTTCTTGATTGCTGGTTCTATTGGTGTTGACTGTGGAACCAGGTAACATCAACTCTTTGACAACTTCGATCTTTTCTCTATTTATTGTGATGCTGCTTATTGGTCTGGTTGTGAGGATTTTCATTTTCTTTGTTTTGGGATGTAATCCATACTTGCAGACTGTAGTCTTTAAGCCTCATCATCAGTAAAGGCTTCAAGTCATCTTCACTTTTTAGCAAGCAAGGTTATGTCATCTGCATATCACAGGTTGTTAATAACTCTTCCTTCAATCCTGATGTTGTGTTCTTCCTCATATAGTCCGGTTTCTCCAGAAGATATTTTAAAAAGGTGATAACTTTTATAGATAGCTTATGTATAGGTAGTCTTAGTTTGGCAAGTTATTTAAATTCATATAAATGTGCACTGTAAGCATTCTTTTTTTAAAAATTTTTTTTATGTGATTTGGGTGAACGTTTACTGAGGAAATAGGTTTTCCATTCACTATTTCATGCAGATTTTGTTTCATGACATTGAATAAACTCAATAAAACTCAATAAAACAGTTTTCTTCCCACTTCCTTCCTTTGGTTTGTTACCTTTTCCCTGTGTCCTTCTTTCCTATGCAGTCCTGCACTCTGAGCTTTATTCCTAGACCAATGCTGCCCTTTTGATCTCTTCTAGTTAATTGTTCTAAGGAGTGTGTACTTCCTCGGTGCTATTGTTCACCTCCTATGCCTGTCTATTATTTAGCTGGAAGTTGGGCCATGAGGGTGAGTTCAGTTCTAGTCTTGAAGTGTGCTTCAGCACCATAGTCTTGGGGTCCCACCATTTTATATCAGACATGTGCACGTGGTCTTAAAATTATTGTTATTATTTTGAGTTTTGTTCCACATTTTTCTCCCACTCTTTCCAGGACTTCTTAGTGTGATCCCTTTCAGCATGATTGACAGTGGTAGCCATACACCATCTAGGTCTTCTGGTCTCAAGGTCATGGAAGTTGAGTTTCCCGTGGTCCACTCATTCCTTGAACTCTTTCCATATGTCTTTGGTTTTCTTCGGTCTTCTTTGCTCTGAATGAAGAGAGAACAATAGCTGCATCTTAGGTGCCCTCAAGAAAGCTTTTAAGATTCCAGTCACTACTCACTGAAGTAGGATGTAGAATAAACAATTTGTGTACTACGTTATGACAATTGACCTTGATGTCTGCTATGACTATGGTCCTGACCCTTCAGGCCCAGACACTCACCATTCACTACGTCAAGGTGTTTGGTTATAGTTAAGATCTTTTCATAACTTTGCCCACTGCTAGTGATACGAGTCAGATCTCATAGTGACCCTTCCTTGGGTTTCCGAGGTGGTATCACTACGGAAGTAGATTGCTCAACCTTCCTTCCGAGTAGTGGCTGGTGGGTTTGAACCGCCAACCTTCTGGTTAGTAGTCAAATGCCTTAGGAACTACGCCACCAGAGCTCCCATATGTTGTTGCTGTTATGTGCCGTCGAGTCGGACCCGACTCATAATGACCCATGCTTGGGTTTCTGAGGCAATATCACTATGGAAGTACATTGCCCAACCTTCCTTCTGAGGAGTGGCTGGTGGGTTTGAACCGCCAGCCTTCTGGTTAGCAGTCAAGTGCCTTAGGCACTAGGCTACTAGAGCTCCTGTGTGAGCTCCCATATATAAGTGTATATATATGTATGTGTGTGTGTGTGTGTGTGTGTGTGTGTATATATATATATATATGGATATTTGGATCATATGCTTATATATCATGTATGCTTATATATCATATCTAAGTATATAATATCTGGATGTTCAGGTGTTGAAGTTTTCCATAAATTTCAGAGATAAGTTCGTTGTTGGATATATCATTGCCAAATATTTTTCCCAATCTGTAGGTTCTATTTTTACTCTTTTGAAGAAATCTTTTGAAGTGGATAAAAATTTAATTTTTACAAGGTCCCAGCCATCCAGTGTATCTTCTACAGTTTGTGTATTCTTTATTATGTTTGATAGTCTATCTATGCCTTACATTAAAGCCCTTAAGTTTCCCCCATTGTTTCTTTGATGATATTTATAGTTTTAGGTTTAGGTCTTGTTCCATCTTGAGTTAGTTTTTGCATGTAGTGTGAGGTATGGATCTTGTTTCATTTTTCTGCAAATGGATATCCAGTTTTGCCAGCATGATTTGTTAAGGTGACTTTCTTGTCCCTATTCAATGAATTCTAGCCCTTTGTCAAAGATTAGCTGTCTTTAGTTGGGTGAATCTACTTCTCGGTTCTGAGTTCTGTTCCGTTTGTCTATCTGTCTGTCATTGTACAATGCAATCATTGTACGATACCAGGCTGTTTGACTATAATGGCTGTATAATAGGTTTTGAGATCATGAAGTGTAAGTATGAGATGTCCTACTTTGTCCTTCTTCTTCAGTAGTGCTTTGCTTATCCAAGATCTCTTTCCTTCCCATGTCCTTAAAGAGTATGGGTGGAATCTGGATCAAGCTTGCACTGTATCTATAGATTGCTTTGAGTTGTACTGACATTTTCACAATGTTCAGCCTTCCTATCCTTGAGCATGACAAGTTCTTCCATTTATGTAGATCTCTTTTTGTAGTGTTTTGTAGTTTTTTTGTATAGGTCTTTTGTGTCTCTGGTAAGATTTATTCCTAAGTATTTTATCTTTTTGGTAGATAATGTAAATGGAATTGTTTTACTTATTTCCTTTTCAGAAATCTCTTTGTTGACTACAGGAATCAGACTGATTTTTGTGTCATTTTGCCTGTCTACCTATGCACACATTCATAGATTTATGTTTCTTATTACTATTATTGCAGTATTATGCATATACTAATATTGAGCTTCATTGTCTGTTATGCTCGTGCACTTTTATGTGTCACTTTTTCTGGTACCCTGACACTTTGCGGAAACTATCAAATCCAGCAGTTTTTATGCTGAGTATCTGGGTTTTCACTGTATAGGATCATATTATTTGCAAGTAGGGATAATTTTACTTTTTTGTTACCAATTTGGATTCTTTCTATTTACCTTTTTTGCCTTGTTGCCCTGGCTAGGACTTCCAATACAGTGTTGAATAGAAGTGGTGATAGAATGTATCCTTGCTTGGTTTCCATTTACAAGGGCAATGCTTTCAGTCTCACTCCACTGAGAATAATGTTGGCTGTTGATTTTGGGTATACTCCCTTACTTATATTGAGGAATTTCCTTTATATTCCTATTTTGCCTAGAGTTTTTATTAGTAATGCATGATGGATTTTATCAAATGCCTTTTACGCATTGATTGATAAGATCATGTGGTTCTTTTCCTTTGCTTTGTTTAGTGGATTACCTTGATTGTTTATCTAATGTTGAATCATCCTTGTATACCAGGTATGATCTCACTTAGACATGATGAATTATTATTTTTTATATAGTATTGGATTCTATTGGCTAAGATTTGTTTGAAAATTTTCTGTCTATCTTTATGAGGGATACTGGTCTCTAACTTTCTTTTTTAGTGGTGTCTTTGTCTAGCTTTGACACTATGGTTAGTCTTGCTTCATACAATGAATTTTGGAGGATTACATCCTTTTCTATGTTCTGAAATAGTTTGAGTAGGATTGGTGTCAGCTCTTCTCTGAATGTTTTATAGAATTTGCCAGTGAAGCCCTCTGGGCCAGGATGGTTTTCTGTTGGGAGGTTTTTTTTTTTTTTTTTTTTTTAAATGATCTGTTCACTTTCCTCTTTTGTTAGTTTATGTAAGTCATGTGTTTCTAGAAATTTGTCCATTCTTTGTTTACCAATTTGTTAGATTACAGTTATTTATAGTATTCTCTTATCATCCTTTTTATTTTGGTTGGTTCTGCTGTGATTTCTCCCATTTCATTTCTTAATTATGTTATTTGCATCTTCACTTTATTCCTTTAGTCAAATTTGCCAGTAGTCTGTCAATTTTCTTAATCTTTTTGAAGAACCAACTTCTAGTCTTATTGACTCTGCATTTGTATTGCTTTTCTATTTTAATTAAATGTTTATTTCTTTTCTTCTGGAGATTGTAGGTCTTTTGTTGTCCTTTTTCTAATTGTTGGGTTAAGGTATTGATTTTGACTCTTCTTTTTTCAGATATACATATATTGCTATAAATTGACATCTGAGTACTACTCTCGCTGTGTCTCAAAGGTTTTAGTATGTTATGTTTTCATTCTTATTTGCTTCTAGGAATTTTTTTTAATTTTAACATTTTAATATTTTCTCTTACCCAGTAGTTTTTGAGCAGGGTGTTATTCAGTTTCCACACATTTGATTTGTTTTCTCCCTGACCTTCCTGTCATTGCTTTCTATTTTTATAGCACTGTGATCTGAGAACATACTTTCAGTATAGGGATTTCAGTGCAGCTGTATTTATTGAAGTTTGCTTTGTGGCCTAACATAAGATCTGTTCTGGAGAAAGATCCATGTGCAAAGGAAAGGAACATGTATTACATTTTGTTTGAGTGGGATGTTCTGTATAGAGTGAGATCAAGTTGATTGATTCTGTTGTTGAGGTCTTCTGCATATTTGTTGAGTTTCTTTCTGGTTGTGTGCTTCTTCAAAAGTGGTTTGGTAAAGCCTCCTCCTACTGTTTTAGAATTGTCTATTTCTGTTTTAAACTCTTAATGTTTGCCTTATGAATTTTCGGACTGTGTCATTAGCTTGATCTTTTTTCCATCATTTACTTTGTAATGTATTTTTATCTTTATGTCTAGAGTGAGTCTCTTGTAGGCACCATATCTATGGGTCCTGTTTTTTATCCATTCTCCCACTTTGTTTCTTTTTACTGGTGTTTTCAATGGATTAACAGTCAGTGTAATTAGTGGTAGGCTGTAATTCTTTTTTTTTTTAATTGTAGTGTTGATGGTTTCTTTGTTCCAAATATTTTTCTGTACTGAGTTCATTTTGTTATCAGATTTTCTTTTCATTTTCTTCATTGTTGTTGCTTTTGTGTTTACTAAGTTCCTTATTTTCTTTCTTATTTTCCACTGTTAATCTCCTGGATTTCTAATTTATGTTTTTACATGATTTCTAATAGTCCTTTTCTATTTAATTTTATTTCTTTCTTATTTTAGAAGGTTTATTAATTTTACTTTTGGTTACCCTTTGTGTTGGATTGGGTTCTCTAGAGAAACACAAAAACCAGCAAAGTATATATATA
>NW_006921918.1:626275-654998 GCF_000298275.1 Orycteropus afer afer
ATAGTTGAAGATGTGTCAACTTGGCTGGACTCCAGTTGTGAGTGGTGGTTCCCATGATGGATCACATGACTGCGTTCTAAGCGGCCGGTCGGCCTAGGGGGAGTTTCCCCAGGGGTGTGGCCTACCTGCAATACTATCCCAGGGACAAACTGGAAAAACGGCATTCCGGACTATATACTTCCTGGAGCGAGCAGCTCGCTGCTCACCCTGGAGGCTTTCGGATTCATTCTTTGTTGGGAACAGTGACCAGCGCACTGCGTGTCAGCTTGATTCTCTCAGCTCTGTTGTGCTTACGGGAGCCAGACGACTCCAGGCCCCATCTCTCTCCAGAGGCGAACTTTGTGACTTGAATCCTCTGCCGTGCGTGTGAAAGCCAGAGGGCCCTGGGCCCCATCTCCCTCCAGAGACGAACTTTTCAGCTTGAACTTGTTGGCTTGTACACGCTTGTGAGCCATTTATCTAAGATAAATTTCTCTCTCTCTCTCTTTCTCTCTCTCTCTCTCTCTCTCTCTCTCTCTCTCTCTATATATATATATACTTTGCTGGTTTTTGTGTTTCTCTAGAGAACCCAATCCACCCTCTCTTTCATTGACCCTCCACTTTATCAAACATGATATCCTTCTCCAGGGAATGATCTCTTCTGACAACATGACCAAAGTAAGTGAGATGAAGTCTGCCCATTCTCACTTAAAAGGATCAGTTTGGCTGTACTTCTTCCAGGACAGATTTGTTAGTTCTCCTGGCAGTCCATGGCACTTTCAGTATTCTTCACCAATACCACAACTCAAAAGTATCAACTCTTCTTCAGTCTCCCTTATTCATTGTTCAGCTCTCACATGCATATGAGGTGATTGAAACTACCATCGCTTGGGTTAGGCGCACATTAGTCTTCAAGGAGACACCTTTGCTCTTTAACACTTTAAAGAGGTCTTTTGCAGCAGGTTTTCCCAGTGCAATATGTTGTCCGATTTCTTGATTGCTGCTTCCATTGGTGTTGATTGTGGAACCAAGTGATATGAAATACTTGATGTGTTGGATTGGGTTCTCTAGGGAAACACAAAAATCAGCAAAGTGTATATATATATTTATAGAGAGAGAAAGAGAGAGAGAGAGAAATTTATCTTAGATAAATGGCTCACAAGCGTGTAGAAGCCAACAAGTTCAAGCTGAAAAGTTCGTCTCTGGACGGGGATGGGGCTCGGAGCCGTCTGGCTTTCGCACGCACGGCAGAGGAGTTCAAGCCACAAAGTTCGTCTCTGGAGGGAGATGAGGCCCGGAGCCGCCTGGTTCCCGTAAGCACAACAGAGCCGAGAGAATCAAGCTGACACGCAGCGTGCTGGTCGCTGTTCCCAACAAAGAATGAATCCGAAAGTATATAGTCTGGAATGCCGTTCTTCCAGCTTGTCCCTGGGATAGCATTGCAGGTAGGCCACACCCCTGGGGAAAATCCCCCTGGGTAGACAGGCCGCTCAGAACTCAGTCCTGTGATCCATCATGGGAACCACCACTCACAACTGGAGTCCAGCCAAGTTGACACATCTTCAACTATCACACTTGACAACTTCTATCTTTTCTCTATTTATCATAATGCTGCTTATAGGTCCACTTGTGAGGATTTTCATATTATTTATGTTGAGATATAATCCTTACTGCAGACTGTCATCTTCAATCTTCATCAGTAAGTGCTTCAAGTCATCCTCACTTTCAGCAAACAAAGTTGTGTCACCTCCATATCGCAGGCTATTAATAAGTCTTCCTTCAATCCTGATGCCACACTCTACTTCATATAGTCCAGGTTCTCGGATTATTTGCTCCACATACATGTTGAATAAGTATGGTGGAAGTATACAACCTTGATACACTCCCTTCCTGATTTTAAACCATGCAGTATCCCCTTCTTCTGTTCGAATGACAGCCTCCTGGTCTTTGTACAGGTTCCTCATGAGCTCAATTAAGTGTTCTGGAATTCCATTCTTCTCAATGTTATCCATAATTTGTTATGATCCGCACAATTGAATGCTTTTGCATAGTTAATAAAACACAAATAAACATCTTTTTGGTATTCTTTGCTTTCAGCCAAAATCCATCTGACAACAACGATATCCCTTGTTCCACGTCCTCTTTTGAATCCAGCTTGCATTTCTTGAAGTTCTCTGTCAATATACTGCTGCACCCATTTTTGAATTATCTTCAGGAAACTTGCATATGATATTAATGATATTGTTTGATATTTTCCATATTCTGTGGGATTACCTTTCTTTGGAATGGGTACAAATGTGGATCTTTTCCAGTCAGTTGACCAGGTAGCTATCTTCTAAATTTCTTGGCATAGACAATTAAGTGCCTCCAGAGTGGCATCCATTTGTTGAAACATCGCAAAGGGTATTCTGTCAATTCCTGGAGACTTGCTCTTCGCCAGTTCCTTCAGTGCAGCTTCAACTTCTTCCTTCAATACTGTATCATATGCCACCTCCTAAAATGGAGGAACTTCGACCAATAGTTTTTGGTACAGTGACTCTGTGTATTCTTTTCATCTTCTTTTGATGTTTCCTGCATCATTCAATATTTTGCCCATAGAATCTGTGAATATTGCAACATGAGGCTTGAATTTTTTCTTCCATTCTTTCAGTTTGAGAAATGCCAAACATGTTCTTCCCTTATGGTTTTCTCACTCCAGGTCTTTGGACATTTCATTATAATAACTAACTTTGTCTTCTCGAGCTGCTCTTTGAAAACTTCTGTTTGGCTCTTTTATCTTGTTATTTCTTCAATTTGCTTTAGTTACTCTCCTTTCATGAGTAAATTTCAGAGTCTCTTCTGACATGCATATTGTCTTTTCTTTCTTTCCTGTCTTTTTAATGACTTTTTCCTTTCTTCTTGTGTGATGTTCTAGATATCATCCCACAATGCCTCTGGTTTTCTGTCATTGGTGGTAGTCAATGTATCATATCTATTATTTAGATGGTCTCTAAATTCAGTAAGGATATAGTCAAGGTCTTATTTTGGCTCTTGTGGACTTGTTTAATTATCTTCAGCTTCAACTTGAACTTTCACATGACCAGTTGATGGTCTGTTCCACAGTCAGCCCCTGGCCTTGTTTTGACTGATGATATGGAACTTCTCTATCACCTCCTGCCACATATTTAGTTGATCTGATTTCTGTGTACTCCGTCTTGCACAGTCTACATGTATAGTTGGCATTTATGTTGTTGAAAAAAGATATTTGCAATGAATAAGTCATTGGTCTTGCAAAATTCTATCATGTGATCTCTGGCGTTATTTCTATCACCAAGGCCATGTTATCTAACTACTGGTGATTCTTCTTTGTTTTCAACTTTTACATTGCAATCATCAGTGATAACCAACACATCTTGATTGTGTGGTTGGTCAATTTCAGATTGCAGAAGTTGGTAAAAATCTTTAATTTCCTCGTCTTTGGCTTTGGTGGTTGGTGCATAAATTTGAATAATAGAAGTATTAACTGGTCTTCCTTCAAAGTGTATGGATATTATCCTCCCACTGTCAGCATTGTACTGCAGGATAGATCTTGAAACATTGTTTGTGATGATGAATGCCAAGCCATTTCTTTTCAATTTGTTATTCCCAACATAGTAGACCATATGGTTTTCTAATTCAAAATGGCCCAATCCAGTCCATTTTAGCTCACTAATGCCTTGGATATTGATCATTATGCATTGCATTTCATTGCTGACTCCAAAAAACAAACCAAACTCACTGCTCTTGAACCCATTCCAACTCATAGTGACCCCTCCTTGGGTTTCCATGGTGGTATCTCTAAGGAAGTAGATTATCCAGTCTTCCTTCCAAAGAGTGGCTGGTTGGTTTTAACCACCACCCTTCTGGTTAGGAGTCAAATGCACTATGCTACTTCTCTACTAATCATTTCTGACTAGTAGAGAATTAATTGTCTACTTTCAATTGGATGCAACCAAAACAAAACAATTGGATAGGGCAGGAAAAAAAAAAAAGATATAAAAGGAGGGTGGATGAGATAGAAAATTGGTAAAAATGAAAGAAGAGGGAGATAGAAGTAAATAAAATGTTAACCAAAAGTGGAAAAAGATAATAATAGAAAAAAAGGGAAGGGTCAATGCAATTTTGGTGAGATGACAACAGTGATAGCAGGTGGCTATGGCATAGTCTGCATGAGTGTACCCATTGAGGTAGCAGAAGCCTGGGTCATGTGACTTCCTGATTCCAGGAGGCCACAGTTTCTCACCTCTTATCTTCATTCGAAACAAAACCTGTCAGTGGCACAGGTGCAGAGATGTAAAGCTCTGTCTGCTTGGGGGTGTATTGCGACTGGTGCCTGGGCTGCTGAGTAGGTAGCCAAGGAACCAGGTGAGTTGAGGACAGCCCAGGGGGCATTTCTAGACACCAGGTTAGTAAGATTGGAAAGAAAGTCACCAGGAGGGTCCCCAGTCATCGAGAATATGTGTTTAGTAGAGAGGAAAAAGCACCTGTCCTGTTGCAATTCATTGACGTGGACCAGGTGCACACGCAGCTGATTATCCAGACTCCATCAAGTGGGGACTACCCAAAGTACAGTGTCTCTATCTTCCACCCCACAGGCCTTTCCCTTTGTGTGGACCCTCAAGCAAATGACAAGAGTTCACTAGTGATGAATTGTTTCTCCCTCTTCACTGTCTCTCTCTCTTTCTGCACTTACCTGTGCCACTGGAAATCTTTCCTGTTTCCTGCACTTCCTTTCCCAGATCCAGCCTGTATTTTGCTCACATTGATTCCTTCCAGATCTGTCCACACTATATCTCTGCCAAGTGTGGATTCTATCAAGTTAATTTCTCCTCCACTATGTATAATACCTTTTCTGTCTCAAAATGGCTACATTTCGTCAGGCCCTAGCTTCCTCTCTCTCTGCAGTCACTGTTCTTGCTCCATCTCCCATTCCAATTTCTGCTTAGTCTAATTCTTCATCTTTTTATGTTCAGAGTTCCATCCTTAGAGTTTCACTTGGCCTTTTACAGGTTCTCTGTTGTGGAGAGATTGTGTAGAGTGTGTTACCAGGATGCCATTTTGTCTTTTCCTCCCCCCCATGTTGTTGTTGTTGTTAAGTGCCGTCGAGTCGTTTCCGACTCATAGCGACCCCATGCACGGCAGAACGAAACACTGCCCAATCCCGCGCCAGCCCCACAATCCCTGCTATACTTGATCCCATCATCGCAGCCACCGTGTCAATCCATCTCGTTGAAGTCCTCCCCCTCTTTCGTCACCCTCCACCCTACCAAGCGTGACATCCTTCTCCAGGGAATGGTCCCTTCTTACAACATGACCAAAATAGGTGAGACGAAGTCTGGCCATTCTTGCTTCCAAGGAGCAATCTGGCTGTACTTCCTCCAGGACAGATCTGTTAGTTCTTTTAGCAGTCCATGGTACTTTCAGCATTCTTCGCCAGCACCACAAATCAAAAGCATCAACTCTTCTTTGGTCTTCCTTATTCCTTGTCCAGCTCTCACATGCATACGAGGCGATTGGAAATATCATGGCTTGTGTCAGGCACACCTTAGTCCTCAAGGAGATATCCTTGCTCCTCAGCACTTGAAACAGTTCCTTCGCAGTTGACTTTCCCAATGCTACACGTCATCTAATGTCCTGACCGCTGCTTCCATTGGCATCGATTGTAGAACCAAGCAACGTGAAGCAATTCACATTGCCCCCCCTATAGATATTCTTAATAGAGGTAGTTAATGTTTAAATTTGATTTTCTTATATTTACTTTTCAGGACTTAATGACAATGAATTCTTTTTATAAACTGCTAGGATTGTTGACAAAATAAGCTTTATGGTTATGAAATGTCATTGCTGGTGTTATAATATATTTTCAAACTGTCATATATTGCTTTCAGAAATATGCATGTTACAAACGGTAGTGGATCTTAAAAATGGAGATTGCTTTCAATTGATTACAGCTGTATGTTGTGCTATTTAATTGTTGGAAATGAATTGACATATACTGTAAAGTAAACAATGAAGCTCTTTTTCAAAGTGATAAAACTGTAACCTAATTCAATAAATTGAATCAGATTACGCAAACACTTTTGCACTTCATTAAGGAAGTAGTCAGTATAATTAATGTGAGAGCTTTTATCATGTTCACTTGTTGATATATGGCTAAGGATACATACAGTAGACTAAACTCTTTAAACATCTTCTGTTGTGCCATTTCACACTTTAATTGAGGTTACCAGTAGCCCTACTCTTAAAGAAGACCATCACGGATTATAATCTTTTTTTCTTAGTTGATTTCATCATAAAATGAGCAGGTTGTGACTCTTCTCCTTAAAGAATGTTTATTTTCAAGCAAAAATAGTACAGATATTATGGTCTCAGAAATGGAACTGAGAAGCCTGTGTTTCATTCTTTTTCTCACCACTTGCTAGATATGTACCTTTGAGTAACACTATTTGGTCTCACTTGTTCAATCAGCACAGAGTAAGGATTGGTACCTAAAATATGATTTTATACAACAGGAACAAATGCTAAGAGACTTATCCAATATTTTACTATTGTGCATGGGAGTCAATTTTCAAATCCAAGTTTTCTGAATACAATTCACTGCTTATTTTCCTACATCAAGCTGCCTTCAGATATATCTACTTCATAATCTATAAACCACCATCGTAATATCTTCCTTACCTCTTACCTGATAGGATTTGGGGAAGAACAAAATGAACTAATGTGTCACAAAGCGCTTTTCAAAGGTTACATAGTAATATATCATCTACGTTTAAGATTTATGATGATGATTTTCAAAGCAAGTCTTTTGCCTGTCCAAATAGAATACCAATGTATTTATTTATGTCTCTCTTTTATCATATAGGTTCTGGGAATGATGGATCCTCTCTCATATTTATAGCATCAGTTTAAAATCATTTCCTTTTTATTTCTTTTTTTAAAATAAGTTTTATGTCTTCTAAATAGCTCAAAAATACTTTTCTCCTGTTCAATTGTCTTCCTATGTCAAAGATTATTTTTTGATTGTCATGATATATAGAATTGCATTCCTGTGATTCGTATTTAATTCATTGAAATGCATTCTCTATCAAATCTTTTAAGGGTTATCTTTCTATTCAGTTAAAATATGTTCCCATTAGTTTGCATTTGAGAATTACACTGATAAGTAAGAAGAAATTTTTTTTAAGTATATATTTTCTGATGAAGTGTACTTCCTTCCTAGGATACATACATATGACTTAAGGAAACATGTTGAGTTTTTAAGAAATACAGAGGATACTCTAACATTCATTGTTTAGTGTGAAAGCTATGTAGATATGTTATTATCATGTAGACATACAAATATGATATTTTATCATTAAGATTCTCTCTGAATGTTATTTCATGTTCAAATTCAATTTTAATGTAAAATTAAAAAATTGTTTAACCTGTTTAAGAATGCTGCAAATAAGTTTTTGGGACTATTCCCTATTGAAATATCTAGTTGAAAACTACTTTTTTGAATGTGAAAACTTAACATTAGGAAGGTTTTCAAAACCTGGCATTGTATTTGGATCCCTTTGTTCATCTATTAAAGCAGTGAATGTCCTTTATATTGTCCATTATCTTATATCGCTTAATATAATCCTTTTGGAGAATTATATTATGGGGAAAATGTTTAAATAGAATTACTTGGAACCATGCTGGTGCAAATGAATATAAACTCACTTATCTGTAAAGAAAAAATAGTGTCTTAATATTATAATATAACACTATTTTTTAAGGTTTATGAACATGAGATTCATCTCATCCTACCTAACCTTTAAGTTACTTATTGAATAAATTGTATTTAAGGATATCAGTCCAAGGAGACCCTGTTACCATATGACCTGTCCATATGAGTTGTCTCTTTGATTTATAATGGCAATTGCTTTCTCAGTATGGATTGCATGACATAATAATATTCTATGAATTTCTGAAATTACAGTGAGTTCCATATCAATCATCTATAATAAAACACTCTATTGATGAGAAAGAACTATTGGATGTTAGGTATTTTAGAAATACACACTTCCCCAAAATTCCAATCTTGTCATTTTCACAGAATGGACAGTGTTTTCTTCTTTTGTCCTTCTTTAAATGGATTGTATAAATGGACAAGGTTATCATTCCCATTACTCACCACCTTATCATCTGCACCCATTAAACCCATCGCTGCCAAGTCGATTCCATTTCATAGCGACCTATCTGCACTGTCATCTTCATTTTCTCTTGGATGTCAGCTGTCCATCCAGCCTAGATCATTGTTCTTCATCTGAATTCAAGGAAATCTATTGCTTCTGCAGTTCCTAGGCATTGCTGCCTTGAACTTCAGGATTATAATTAAACACATATGACATGGACTTCAACTATCTGTTCATGTTTCTCTTATCTATAAGAATCAGATTTAAAGTAGAATCTTAGTCACACAATGAACTAAGTGTGCTGCTCCTTTTTCTCTAGTTTCCCTTCACAAATTCTTATTGAAAATACCTTGAGTTGGTATTTCATTAATAAATATTGACACTATTCTATATGACAAAATGTTTCTAGAATTTGTCATCAGCAGCTGCTTCTTTTTTCTTCCTTTCTTCCTTTCTTTTCTTACTTAATTTCATTTATTTGTCTTCCCAAAATGATATATTAACTAACATGTGAAATATTTCATTGTTTTAACATATTTTATGTAATCTGTTTTATTAATGATTATTACATTTTCAACTGATTTATTTTCTCTGCAATTTAGTATGAATTTAGTAAATGATACTCATATTTCTTAAGTAAAATATTTGGAAAGACTGTGACTAAATTCAGAGACAACTCTACTTTTTTAGAAAATACATTAAAAAAGTCAAATTTTAATCTTAAGTGAATTTGAAGAGCCACAGCCAGTTTTCAGAGGTAAAGGCAAAAAAGAATGTTTTTACACGCGGAAAATACATGACATTTGCTTAAAACAGTCGAGTTTATCTGATACTACTTTCTTATTTATTTTGCAGATATTCTTATAGTTTTAACATTTATTTATTATAAGTCCTATTCTATAAGGATTATACAATGGATAATTACAAAAAAATTATCAAATGCATGTACATTTTACTGAAAGATGCATATATTTTTATGTATATAATCAGTATCCATATTTGTATTTTTCACTACTGTTTCTTTAGCTGCTGGCAGTGTCTGGTCCAAACATTGTTAAACTAAACATAATTCAATTAATAAGTATTGTTGTTTGTTGTTGTTTACCGTGGAGTTGGCCCCGACTCATAGCGACCCCTCCTTGGGTTTCCGAGGCAGTATCACTACGGAAGTAGGATTGCCCAACCTTCCTTCCAAGGAGTGGCTGGTGGGTTTGAACCGCCAGCCTTCTGGTGAGCAGTCAAGTGCCTTAGGCACTATGCTACCAGAGCTCCTATTCAATTCAATTAATAAGTATAGTTAATGGTTAAAATGAAGGAGCTATGCAAAAACTCATTTATTGAGTGGCTACTACATGGTAAGAACTTGGCTAATATCTAATACATGATATAATTTATTTCTTATGTATATTATTTCCCTTGGGCTGCCACAATCAATTACTAAAAACTCAATGACTTGAAAAAGAAATTTACTCTGTCACAGTTTTGGAAGTCAGAAGTCTGAAATCAACCTGTCATCAGAGTTGGTTCTGAGGGAGAATCTCCTACCTTCTGGTGTTACTGGTAATCTTGGTATTTCTTAACTTTTAGACACATCCTTCCAATTTTTCACTGCACAACCTCACATATTCAACAGATAAGTGAAATTCTTATATTGTAGGTATTCTAGTCTACATTTTAGTATTTCCTTGATAATGCTATATTTATATGTTTACAATGATAGAAACCTTAAATACTAATTTAAAATAATTATATTTTAAGATGTGAGATTTGGAGTCTTGGTAAAGGAACAGCAAACTATAGTGTGAGAAATATTAAAAATAATATGATCAAACTTATTTCCTTAATTGTATAAAAAAGAACTATGTTTAAATTTTAACTCTAACTTGGCCATTACTTTATTAAGGGTTCTGGGGACAACTGATTAATCCTTATCATTTTCTTTACATTGCAATTTGTTAAACAATGTAGTGCTAACTGACTGACAAGTGTTTCAAGCTATTAGAGTTATTTCTGAACATTATTAATACCAGGATGGTTGAGCATGGTACAGTATTACCTATAATAACCAAGCATACTATTCTATCCTGGATAATTGAAAATTATTATTTTTCAATTTTTATTAATCATTTATTCTTGTACATCTTCATTTTCCCTATTTTCCATTAATGTTATTATTTATTCATTTAGTTGTTTATTATCTGCTTGAAGTACCAAATCAGTTGGTATCCAATGACAGTTCAGTGTAAGCTCTGTAACGTGAAGAATTACAGTAATATGTTCCACTAAACTTTTGATAGAATTTGCAAAAGAGTTGAAGCTGTGTTTCAAGTACTAAATTCTTAAGTGTTTTGTTGAGTAGACATGTTACAGCATTATTGCAACAGTTCCAAAAATAGAAAAGTCTCACTCATAATTCCATTATCTCCTTTTTTGTTTGTTTGTTTGTTTAGGAAAACTTAGTCCTTATGCACTTATTTACTAAATGTATATTGGAATATCCTAAGCCTTTCTATTTTTATCAAAATTTGGTGGACTAGTTAATTATAATTACACAATTGCCCAATTATTTTAAAACAAATATTTAAAAATTAACTGATATTATTGATATCATTGCAACTTTCATCTCAGTCTTCGGAACTGGAAGTTGAAATTATTTTTTCCCCATTTCATATTGGATCCATAATAATTGTGAGAACTTGATTTACTATCCCTTTTAAATTTCATTCAGCCATTTATGACTAGTAAGTATTTTGAGTTCTACATTTATTTTATTAGTCTGCTTTATCTTGTTTTCCAAAGGAATTAATTGTTTCTCAAATTCACAAAAAGTTTAGTCTTGATAGAAAAATTATCCTCTAGCAGTTTTTATTTTGCACTGAATCTCAAAATCCAAATGAGAGATTTGAATATTAGGACCTTGACTTAACTCACCTCTGCTTAATTTTGACAGTTGTCTTAAAGTGAATTTAGTGTTTAATGAAATTTTCTGGACTGATAACTCAAGACCTGAAGGGAACAATTCTAGTAGTGAGAAAGTAATTTTCTGGCCTAATTACACCTTTGGCCTCACTACCAAGTCTGTCAACAAAAGTGCCAGGTTTGATCATGATTTTTTTTGACGTGTATTCTCCAATCTACTCCACACAAGAGACTTTTAACGATAGCATTTGGTGTTTTCAACCTAACTAAGATTTTACATCTGGGAATAAAACCTCAGTGTACTTTTAAAGTTGAAAAAAATATGTGAATAGTAATGAGTTTTCCATATTGAACTGGTTTGAAGTCTACATGGCCATATTATTTGATATGGCCATGTGAATCATATAGATTGTTAGTAATTGAACAGTGAATTGATTTAAAATAATTGAAAAACTAGAAATTCCAGAATATATATTTCTTACCTTGATTTCTGTTAAAAACTTAGCAGAGTTAGGGAATCAACTATTTGGTAAGCTATAAACCTGAGCACTGAAGTAAGGAGATGTATGTGCTTGAATGGGGTCCCTGAGAGGTACAAATGGTTAATACACTCACCCATAAAGGAAAGTTGGTAGTTCAAGTCTACCCACAGACACTTTGGAAGAAAGTCCTGGCAATTTACTTCTGAAAAATCAGTAACTGAAAGCCTTATAGAGCTTAGTCCTACCCTGACACACATGGGCTGCCACGAATTCAGTTGACTCGATGGCAATTGGTTTAGAGTCTGATTGAGAAATCAAAGCCCCAGAATATAACTAACTGGTGTTCTTGAAAGAACTATTGTACCTCTTGTTTCTGATTTTAATTTTCTTCTACTTCTGATTTTTCATTTTCTCACTTGAGAAATTACACACATATACCTCATTTCTAAAAAAAAAAAAAGTAAGGTGTTTATAGTCATTAAATACAGTATCTTTAAATTGCAAATAATCTGAAGTGAAAATATGACTAATAACAGTCATATTTGTTATTATGTAGACATATGCATAACTCTTTCAAAAGTTGTTGATGGAATGTATACTTTAAAAGCGATCATTAGGCTCTAAAATGGATCATGATAGAAAGTCCTGGATAAAGTGGGAAAAAACATATGGAACAGTACTCAAAATCATAAAAACAAAACAAAACAAAACAGGCTTACTGGTCTGATAGAACCTCCTAGAACCCTCCAGAATGTGACCCTTAAATACTGTGTAGGCTTGAGATAAACTCACCCTCATGGCTCAACTTTCAGTCAAACAATAGATTTATTGGCCTATAAGATAAGGAAGAACACCAAGGAGACATGCACCCCTCAGAGAAGTCAACCACAGGAGATCAAAAGGGCAGCATTGCCCAGGGATAAAGCTCAGGGGCAGGAATGGGTAGCAAAGAAGGACAAATGGAAACGGTAAACACTAGGAGGAAGTGGGAAAAGTGTCGTTACATTATAGGTATAGCAATAGATGTCACAAATCAAAATGTGTATGAATTGTTGAATGGAAAACCAGTTTGCTCTGTAAACTTTTACCAAAATCACAATAAAAAGCTTTTAGGAAAGAAAAATGATCACTAATTTATTCAGCAATATTTATTATGGGCTTTAGGAGTTACAAAGTTGAATGACAGTGCCACTCAATAAAATACAATTAAAAGAAGAAGATAAATGGTAAATGCCAACAAGCTACCACTAAATCGTTTTCATAAACAGGAAGATAAAGCAAAGGTTAAAGGTGTCATGGTGGAAGATGACATATGATATTGTCTTAAAGTGGGTATGATTTGACAGAAAAAAATTATTTGCATGGTACAAGCATATAAAAAATTGCTAGCAATATATATGTGAAACTATAAAAAATAGACTTTTTGATTAGTCACAAACGATCATGTGATTTCCTAAAGATTCAAGGCAGTCACCAACTGATTAATGAATGTGTAACTTTCAGATCTTTAGCGCATTAGTACTTGTTAGCATCTGTTGGGATTTATAAGGAGACTAAGTGTTGCTACTGGTTAAGCACTGGGCTGAAAACTGAAAGGTCAATGGTTAGAACTCACTACAAAGTCCAGTAGAGAAAAGACCTGGTAATCTGCTCCTGCAAAAATCACAGTTTAGGAAACACTATGAAGCAGTTCTACTCTATCCTGTAGAGTAGTTATGAATCTGAATCAACTTGACAGCACAGGACAACTTGGAGTTTTATTATGTTTCAGTTATTAAGTCCTTTACATACATTAGCTCATTTAGTCTCTATGATGTATCTTTGAATGGTTTTTAAGTTTTCATTTTACAGATGAGTAAAATTAAGCCTTGATTTTTCTTGCTTAACCGCAGGGTTTCCCGATAGTCAAGCTTGTCTCCTAAATCCCTGTACAGCAGCCTTCCATGCTAACATACCATCATCAGTATTGTGACTATTTATACTTATTATTTTTTGGATGATAATTTTTGAAAGATATGTATTCACCAATCTATTTCAACCTGGACTCATTTAACAATAGCTTGTGGTGTTTTCAACCTAAGTAAGATTTTTACATCTGGGAACAAAACTTTAATAAACTGTTGCCAATATGGTGATTCACTTAAGTCCCTTTTAAATTTGATAAATTATTTGGGTGCTAATGAACTCTACATATTGCACTGTTTTGGCAGCAGCTTTGCTTGCTTAGGCTGCATAAACTGTATTGTGTCTATATATAGTTACTATGTGTTGAAGGGCCATGATCAAAAACAATTTTTCCAAATTGAGTAATCAGATCTGGAAGTTATTTCATTAAGATTGAAGGAAGTGAAATATTCAGAGAAAAAAATAGGAGTGTAGGGGAGTGACATATTTAACAGAAGGTAGAGATTAATTTTCTATTATTCCAAAGGCATGGCCAGAGCGATGGGTGCCAGTCATGAGAGAAAAAGACTTAAAAAACAAAATAAATTACAAATAACTGTGATTAGCTCATTGGGTAAATGTATAGACTCCTTTGCATTAAAATTTTGATAGAAGTGTCTTGCTTACTCTCTTCTAGATGTGTTGTATGTTCAGGGAATTACCAAGGGAGGCTAAGACTTCCTCTTCAGTAGGTATGAGAAGACTGAAAAACTTACCCAGAGGCATGCTCAAAGGCTTAAGAAATTTATTGTAAGGAAAATAAGAGTGGAGTCAAAGTAAAGAATTTACAGTATGAGAGCAGGAAGGGAGCTTACAAATGTCTGCAGACAACTAGCGGTGGTGGGCTGATTCAAGTCCAAATAACCACTGACCCCCTCTTCCTTTCCAGGGATATTTATGCCTGAGTTCGAGGAGTTGGGCATGGCCGCTGCAATCTGTTCCCAGGCAGAGTGGTGCTGGGCCCGGGCTGATAGAGGCCCTGGGCAACATCTTGTGACCACCACCTGTGGTATACTCTGATAAGATGCTCCAGTCAGCACCTTAATGAATTCTAACTATTCTAAAGAAGTGCCCTACTGGCCTTACTGGCCTTGAGAAGGTGAAGGGGGGTGAATTAGCAAATTTCTCTCCTGACCAAACAAGATGGAGTTTAGGAGCCATTTTTGGGGGGGGGGGCTTTGTAGCTGTGCCCCATGAATTGTAGAGGATTTTACTTACACTGTGAAATATTTCTCAGTTTTGTTATTGCTATTATTATTATTGCTATTATTAACAGCTCTAAGTTTCACTATTCCTATGAAATAGATAGAAATCTACTTTCAAAAAGTTAATTTTTTCTTGAAAATTTTTCATTTGATGGTTTATTTTTGAAACACATATTTGAGCAAATATCCCACTCCTCACTGCCAGTGCGTTGTTTCTGACTCGTAGCAACTCTGTAGGACAGAGTAGAACTGCCTCATAGGGTTTCCAGGGCTGTAAATCTTTACAGAAGCAGATTGCCTCATCTTTCTCCTATGGAGTGGCTAGTGGGTTTGAACCACCAATCTTTTGTTAGCAACTGAATGTATTAACCATTACGCCACCAGAGCTCCTTATTTGAGCAAATAGCACCAGTTGATTTTTTTTTCCCTGTATTATATGAAAACAATATAATTATTGAATTACTTGTTTGAAATCTGAACTAAACACAATTGATTAAATCATATTGAAACATTAATTGTTCTAACTATATTTATAATCATCTAGTATAGTGCCTACGGCACTTGACTGGTAACCAGAAGGCTGGTGGTTCAAACCCACCAGCCACTCCTCAGAAGGAAGGTTATGCAATCTACTTCCATAGTGATACTGCTTTGGAAATCCAAGGAGGGGTTTCTATGAGTCAGGTCTGACTCGACGGCATGTAACAATAACAACAACATATTGAGTATTGTGTAGGAAATGTTATAATATTCCCGGGCACAATTTAAATAATATTCATTGCTTTTTTTCCCCCTGATATTTACATTTGTCCTTTAGGCAGATCTAGGCAACAGAAAATTGATACTGTTGTGTTTTACCTAATAGCATTATTTTAGAAGAGCCCAGGTCATTCATTTTAGTGTGTAGGAAGATACTTTCCAGTGATGTATTCTATTCCATATTTAGTCAAGACAAAATAATGATTATAACAAAACTAAAATGGTTCTTATGGGTTACTGATATATAGAGACTGATAGATACAGATATAGATATAAATATCCTTTATTAAAAGCAATATGCTTGTTATAGTTTGTAGCTATTAGCAGTTAGGAAAATCTCATATAGAGATTTTTAAATTTATGTTTGTTTTACCTGTTTTTCTTCTGTTCTGTAATAGTCTTACATTCTATTTTATTACCATTATCATTTTTGTCTAGAATATCATCCAAATAATTTTATATCAATCACTAGATATAGGATTTTTACACTTAGATTTCCTGTTGTTATCTCAAATTTACCTATGACTAAAATTGAACCCATTGTTATTTCTTCCACACTAACCTAGGCTGATTTCTTTGTTTTTATTAACAGTAATTTCCTTTTTAAATACTGATGCAGACTAAAGAGTGTGACATTTAACTCTATTTGTCATCGACCTCCAAATCTTAGTGGATGAGGATCATATGAGAACATGTTTGTGCCTACAAACTCTTGGCACAGATGCAGTGTTCAGTAGATGGCATCTATTAATATTTATACATCATGTGAATTTTGCTTTGTTAAACTTTTAATTTTTATTATGTAATTCAATTCCCAATGCCATCAACATTGCTCAAACTTATCATTTAATAAGCCTAATTATTTAATACCCAGCTGCACTATTACAAAGCTTACTTACCTTATATGTTTACCTTCAGTGTCTACCCATTTTCAGTGTCCTTTCAATCTGTCACCTATCTCTAATGCAACAAAAAGCAGTTTATACCACACATAAAATGGAAAATGTATTTTACAGGTTCATTTAAAGCCTTAACTTATTTCATAAACATGCATTCATACATTATATCATTTAATCTTCTATCAACTTTTCCTGATAAAGAATAGAATGCCCTTTTACAGGTGAGGAAATTGGAGCCCAGAGGGCTTGCTGATGAAGATCAGCAAGCTGGAAATGGCAGAGTCAGAATTTGAATCCATAGCTCCGTGCTTCGGCTTTCTTCATTGCTCTCATTTAAGAAGCCATTATTGCCTCATGATCCTAATACATTGGCTTGCTTTCATTTTAGGGAGAATTGAATTGTTTTAAGATTTATTATAACCCTAGGTCAAATTATTACCAAAATATATATTATAATGGTTAAGCCTCAGATGGATATACATATTTTTCATGTCAGATCTGAAATATTGACATGCTATGTGGTCAACATCGTTGTATATACTATTGACCCTTCTTAACATTAAGCAGGTGACTGGATTAAATATAAGTCAGGCATAAAATGCCCTACATGTAGCAACGTAGTGAATCAAGGAAATTATCAAATGGCAAAACTCATTTTGTGCTCTGGGCAATTTTAGCTGCCAGAATTTATACATCAAAACTTCACTCAATGTACGATTGATTTTATTTTGTTTATTTTTAATTCCCTACAGCTAGCTGTGTTAGTTTTGTAGAATGCTGTCTGCATCATTAGGTTCCTAAGAAATTATAGTTGTTTCAGTCATGGTTGACCAAAATATTATTCCCTTCTTCTAGACCACAGTCCTTGGATGGGTACCACTGTGCTGCCACTAAATTGAATACTCACCACACTACACACACAGAGAAAATGCTTTGTTTCTAACTTTGATTACAAAAAAAAAAAAAAAAACAGAAGCCATCAATGTTATTAGAAATGTGAGCATGTAAAATCAGACAACACTGTCCATTAAAGATATGTTCCAGTTCAAGAAATGGGGTTAAGATTAAAGTAGGAAAGTCCAGTCTTAAGGCTGGAATGAATTCCTGTGTAAAATGATACATGTCTTCCTTTCACAGTTGCTTTTTATGCTGCCTTAAAACATGTCAAAATAATCCCCAACAGAGGAGCCTAAAAAGAATGTCAGCTCTGTGGTTATGTAAATCGAATTGAGTGCTTTACAGCAGGTTTAAGATTTTTATAACTCAGAAGTTGTTAACAGCCAGCTGGTTTGTATCTGTTTTTTATGGTTATTCTTGTCATATGCAGCCTCCACAATTTTTAATTATATTTTATGGTATGTGTTTTCCACCTCTTGAATCCCACAGCCACTCTTTGCTTCATAAGATATTTTCCACTGGGAAGGGAACAAGCACAGCAATGGGACACCATCATTGGAAATACAGTTGTATAATTACTTACCACTAACAGCTCTATAGTGTGAAATTCTAGTAACTTTCCATTGCAAATACATAACCTTCTATTAGAGCATTGAAATTGCTTTAATGTAACAATGTCTGCTTGAAGGTTTGAGACCTGCCACTCCCTCTTAAGAGTCAAAAACATGATGATTATGCCACCTTTTGTGTTCCGTTTTTAAAGAGATAAGTAAGATCATTCTTCTCCCATCCCTTCCTCCATGCTTCCTTTCCTTCCCCCTGCCTCCCTCCCTCCCTCTCTTTCTCTCTTTTTAGCATGAATCATGTAATCTCTGCCATATAATTTAGTTCTAAATCCTTGCATTCTTTCCTAATTTTGACTACACTAAAAGTTAATAACTAATTTTTATTTTTTAATTTTGGTTTGAACATTTTAACACTCTCTTATGGTAAAAAGGACATTGCTTGGAGACTCAAAAGTATAAATGAATTTTCCTGAGACAAGTGACATGCTCACCTAAAAAAATGGAGTAATATTTAGATTTTTCTCTTAAGAAAACAAAGAGAATAGAAATACAGTTTTGGAATTAAAGAAAAAAAAAACAATTAAGATGTGCAGACTTAACAAGAAATTGTGTTTGTATTTATTTTGTTAACAAAAACATTTTTAGGTAGCTCAAGTCTTTGAAACTATATACTATTTAATTGATACTAGTCTTTTGCAAGGAGCTCTGGTAGTGTAGTGCCTAAGGCACTTGACTGCTAACCAGAAGGCTGGAGGTTCAAATCCACCAGCCACTCCTCGGAAGGAAGGTTGGGCAATCTACTTTGGTAGTGATACTGCCTTGGAAACCTAAGGAGTGGTCACTATGAGTCGGGTCTTACTTGACGGTACACAACAACAAGTCTTTTGCAAAATGAAAATATGCCATCAAGTTAGTTCTTCAAATCACAAACCTGAAACAGCTTCCAGGTTTTGTAATAGAGTATGTAAGTTTTGTTGTTGTTGTTGTTATGTGCTGTCGAGTCAGCCCCGACTCGTAGCGACCCCTCCTTGGGTTTCCGAGGTTGTTGTTATGTGCTGTCGAGTCAGCCCCGACTCGTAGCGACCCCTCCTTGGGTTTCCGAGGCAGTATCACTATGGAAGTAGGATTGCCCAACCTTCCTTCCTTCCGAGGAGTGGCTGGTGGGTTTGAACCGCCAGACTTCTGGTTAGCAGGCAAGTGTCTTAGCCACTATGCTACCAGACCTCCCATGTAAGTTTTAGATATTTAAATAATTAGTGTACAATATACTGACTGCTCATAGTTCAGATATATCAAACATACTCAATCCAAGGGAAACCAAAACCAAAAACCAAACCCACTGCTATAGAGTCTGTTCTCAATGATAGAATCTGTTCTCAATGGTAGTGACCTCCATTGGGATTCTAAGTCTGTAAATTTTTATCAAAGTAGATTGCTCACACTGCCACTACAGCTCCTTAAACCAAGGGAAGGAGATTGAAATAAGTAACTATATATATATATTTAAATATGTACTGAGCTTTGATTATACAAATTCTTATTCAATTTTGACTTTGTCTTAGGAAGTGTATGATGCACAATATGCAATAAAATCAATAAATATATTGTATTGTGACATCCTAAAAACTGATTTCTTGTAACCCAATTTTATTCCTCATATAGGATAAATCAACATAATTATTTTTATCAAACAATATTTTCAAACATCATGCCTTTTAGTGACTTATATCACAGATATACAGTATTTAGCATAGTGCCTAAGGCACTTAGTTGACTACTAACCAGAAGGTTGGCGGTTCAAACCCACCAGCCACTCCTCAGAAGGAAGATTGGGCAATCTACTTCCATAGTGATAATGTTTTGGAAATCCAAGGAGGGGGTCGCTATGAGTCGGAGATGACTTGATGGCACATAATAACAACAAGCATTAAGATTCAGAAACATTTATTTTGAGCCACTTCCTTTTAGCATTAGAGTATTCAAGAGAAGTTAGTCTCCTTTTCTCCCCTCACCACCTTACAGTTGGATATGTAAGTACATTTTTACTGAGTTTGGTCAAAATTATTTAAGTTTATAAGTGTGCTTTTGAAACTGAATTAAGTTCATGAGGCAGATTTGTATGTTAATCGTTTTGTGGTTTTGGTGCATACATAACCTGTTGTATGTGTGTGTAAGTGTGTGCCAGAAACCAAATGATTACCAAGGGAGGAAATTGTGAAAAATGAAAAAAAAAGAGAAGTACTTGTTCAATGCTGGTATGTACAGGAGTTTCACTAAAGGCATTTTACATACTATTTCTTGTTTAATTCTCTCAAGAATACTGTATATATAATTCTGTATATGTAATTAGCTCTATTTTCAGATGAGGAATCTGAGTTTTAAGTTTGTCATGTTGGTTAGCTCAAGGATCTGTAGCTGGGAAGTGGTGGAGACAGGATTTAACCTAGCTGCATCTGCCTTGAACACTCATCCTCATTTCAATTGGTATTGACTGAGGTTTATATATGTTTGGAAATAGGAAGACATTTAAACTTGTTCAAACACACAACAGCAACAACAACAACAAACAACAATAGTTGCCATTGAGCCATGGCAACCTTGTGTGTGTCAGAGTAGAACTGTGCTCCTTAAAGTTTTCAGTGGCTACTTTTCCAGAAGTAGATCACTGGGCTTTTATGACATATTTGTGGGTCAGCTTGGCTGGGCCTGGTTAAATGGCCGGGCAGCTGGATGTAATATTCCCCACGACGAGACTGGTAATCAGCTCCTTGGTGGAATCTACTGTGAGCAGCTGAGTAGCTGCCTTAGGGATGTGGTCTGCTTCCCATATATAAGGAGAAGCCTTGGGGAATGGTCTCTAGCTTATGGCACACTTGAACCCTGTATGTAGCCATGTCATTGTTCAGCAGGCTGCCATGCTCTGCTGACCTTGGGACTTTGAATGGACTTGAATTAATGGCCTGCCGTGTGGTTTGGTAACTTCAAGTCTGTGCCATTTTATTTGATGACCTTGGGCTTGTCAACCTCAGCAGCCAGTAGCTGCCTGAGTGAAGAGATGCCTCTAGCTTTGGTGGGCCAGGAGCAAGAGGGAGAGCTGCAGCCCAAGGTTGAGGGGCTTTCACCCAGCCCCCAGAGCTTGGCACTTTGAACTCAAGACTTCTAGCCTCCAGAACTGTAAGAGAATAAACTCCTGTTTGTTAAGGCCACCCCATTTGTGGTGTTTCTGGTAGAGTGGTACTAGGCAACCAGAACAGTTATCAACTGATGATATCAGCCACTTGCACCACTCACAATCTCCTGAACTTTGTTAGTGAAGCCTAATTTGACATATAAGAAGATGAGTTTATGTAAATGATGGAGGAAGAACTCAAAAAAGGAGAGTAAGAACGGTTGTGCAACTGGAAGAATGTAATCAATATCACTAAATTGTACATTTAGAAATTATTGAATTGGTGTACATTTTGCTGTGTCTATTCTCAAAAACCAAATAAATTTTAAAAAGAAAAAAGAACGTCATAGTCTGTGTAAGGAGACTGTCTTTTAAATTTTAAACCAAAATTTTGGAAAGAAAAAATAATAAAAAGAAGAAAACATTTGGAGAGAAGAGTAAACAAGATTGATTTTAGAAAAATCAACAGAATGTATTCAATTTTAAGATAAAATAAACCAGACAGAGAAGATTTAGACTACACTTATAAAGTTGTTGTTGTTATGTGCTGTCGAGTGAGACCTGACTCATAGAGAGCCCTTCTTGAGTTTCCGAGGTGGTATCATTATGGAAGTAGATTACCTTCTTTCCGAGGAGTGGCTGGTGGGTTTGAACCGCCAGCCTTCTGGTTGGCAGTTAAGTGCCTTAGGCACTACGCTACCAGAGCTCCTAAACTTATAAAGGTGGCCTTAAAATGCAGTTCAGTTAGCTATTTCTTGGGGTTAAGTTGTTGTTGTTGTTGTTGTTATGTGCCATCCAGTTGGACCAACTCATAGCGACCCTTCCTTGGGTTTCTGAGGCAGTATCACTATGGAAGTAGATTGCCCAACATTCCTTCCAAGGAGTGGCTGGTGGGTTTGAACTGCTAGCCTTCTGGTTAGCAGTCAAATGCCTTAGGGACTACGCTACCAGCTTAAGTTATGTACGTAGAAATACAAATTTTGACTGGATGCACTATTCAGTAGGCAGAAAAAAAGCTATAGACCCAATGGTAATACTAAGAAAAATAATAGCTGAGGGTGTTGCTTGATGAACAGAAAGAATTTTTTTTTTTTTTTTTTAAAGGAATACTAGGCCATATGAGAGAGCTCTGGTAGTGGTTCAGTGGTAGAATTTTCACCTTCTGTGCTGGGAGACCTGGCTTTGATTCCTAACCAGTGAGCTTCAATACACAGTCATCAATCACCCTTTGTCAGAGGATACTTACGTGCTGCTATGATACTGAGTAGGATTCAATGAAGCTTACAGACTAAGATGGATAGGAAGAAAAGTTTGGTGATCTACTGAAAATCAGCAGTTATAAATCGTGTGGATCACAAGGATCAGATATACAACCAATCATGGGGATGAGGTAGGACTGGGCCTGATTGCTTCCAAATGCCCCATGAATCAGGGGTCAACTTGATGCCAGCTAACAATGACAGTGACAACAATATAATAACATTGCACAGCATCATAATATATGTGCCAGATGAGTGGGGCAGACAGTGAGGTCTGAGAAGTTCAGAGGCTGTAATCATCACAGGTATCACTGATGGCTTTTTGCAGAAAGCAAAGCAAATTGCTTTCAATTGTCATTGTATTGATAAGCAATCTGGAAAATTTCTAGTTTCAGTTTAAATTGTTTTTCAAACTTGGGTAAACCATGTTGTAGGTTATATTCCACAAAAGATCAATGCTGACATAAAGACTCAGGAAGAACCTGATGTATATATACCATGACCAAGAAAGAGGCATTCTCTAACTGGAGATAAGACTCCGGCTTTTCCTCTAAGCCTGCCTCCTTCAATCTTCAAATCTCTTTACCAGATAAGCATTTTACCATTACATGCTATGTAAAAATGATTTTTATTTTCTTAGTCTGTCCGCCACTTCTTAACTCTCTATGTGCTTCACATTACCTTATTACTTAATGACCAGGATTCTCCTTTCAGATTTAGAGATTGAGATGAATTCAACATTTGCTACTGTGAAAAATTAAATTCCAATCCATTTCTATCTACACCAGTGACCATGGCACTTCAGGTCAGTCCTTCAGTTCATTTGATGCCCATCTGGGGTATAGTAGTGAAGAGTGAACTTTGGACTTAGACCTATCTAGTTTGAATTCTGACTGCCCTTTTTAGTAGTTGTATAATTTTATACTATGATTTATCTCCTTATCTGTGATAATAATATGCATGTGTAAATATTATAAATGTAGTACAGTTATGAGTATGGAACTTACTATATAGTTCAGAGCACACAGTACTGTTTATGGTGATGATTTTCATGTTTTCAGAAAACCCAATGAAATTTGTCAGTTAAGTTACATTTTTTATAGCTGTATGGAAATAGTCTTTAGAACAAATATTAGTAAATATTTTAGAAAGGTGTTTACTTTTTCAAAGCAGTAATCTCCTGGTATGTTTATAAGTAGGTAGATATAATAGAAAAAATATATATAGAGAGAGATTTAACCTAACTAAGGCTTTATTTTTGCAGCCTTAATGTTTCAATATTTCAAGTATATCAGGAATGAAAAGGACTATAAGGTAAAGCTTTAAGAATGCAAAGTTGGCCTACTGGGTGTGATAACTGCAGATGTCAGGTGTAACCATTACCACAGGTAAAAGCCTGTGGGACTTGGATAGTGCAGTGTCTGCCTTTGTGCCACATTTATAAAGTGGAATAGCCTTCTGTGATCAGAGGAAATGACAGATTAGGGAGTGGCACCGGCATTGAACTAACTGACAATCATACTTCGCTTGAGTTGTTTTTGCTGTTCTTTTGTTAGAATTTACTTGTAGTTCTCTGGTATATGTGATGTGTTGACTTTAGAACTAGCTGATGTTTTTAGGCGGTTGGGTGAGTTTTTTCTTATGAGTAAATGTGGAAGAAGGGTATGTTTCTTTTGAGCTTGAATTTAGCTGGTGGGTTTTTTGTGCTGGTTTATCCAGAGGATTTGGTTAATGAAGGTGAATTTGTCATCAAATGATAGGTATTAAGTTGAATCGTATGAAATTGCCACTTTATAGGTCAAAATTGATCAAATATCAGCAATTTCATACTGCTCAAACAAATATATGATTTTAATTAAACCTAGACATGTAGGCTTGTAATATGTAGCAAGACTGGGGCTGTTTTCTTTTGAATTGGGAAAGCTTTTGGGTAAATTGCTTACCCTTTAAACTATCTTTTTTTTTTTTTTTTTTAAAGAGCTTGTTTTATATTCATCATAATGCCTACATTTAGTTTCATTCCCCATTTACCATGTCCAACCCTAACTCAGTCTCCTTCCCTCCTACCCTGTAACCCTGCCTCTTTGCCCCTCATATTTATGCACTCCTGTTTGTCCTGCATTTCCTCAATTTTGAATGTCAGTCCTCTGGTGCCCTGTGGTCTATTGCTCTAAGGATGTATTCCCATAGAGTATGTGGGTTGAGTTGTCTGCATGTACATCTTGTTAACTATTGCGCTGAGAACCTGCCCCTGGCAGTGCGTTTTATTCCAGGCAGAGAATGTATTCTAGGGCCATAGTATTGAGAGTCTCACCAGATTTCCTCTGACCAGTAATTCTGGTCATTATTGAGATTTTGGATCTTGTTCCACATTCTCCCTCCCACTCTATCCAAGATCTCCAGATTTGATCCTTTCCTGAGTGGTTGGCATTGGTAGTCAGGCACCATCCAGTTCTTCTGGTCTAGAGGGCCATCGTGTCCTAGGCCTGATTGCTTCCAAATGCCCTTTTTTTTGCACTTTTCTTCACTTCCAATGATAGGAGACCAATAGCTGCATCTTAGATGGCTGCTTGAAAGCTTTTAAGACCCCAGTTGCTACTCACCAATGTAGGATGCGGAACAAGGCTTTTATGTACTTTGTTGTGCCAATTGAGTCTGGTGTCCCCCAGTACTATGGTCTTGAGACAGTAGATCTATTGAATTTCTCTTCCATAGTTTGTGGTTGTCTGTGAGGGATTACTTTGTGTCTGTCTTCTTTTGTTTCTGTAAGGACTACAGGTATTTTGTATCACTGGTGTCTGTGCAAGATTAGCCTCGGCTGAATCTATCCTTGGTCTAGAGTATACTTTTGCTTACTGACCCCTGTCTGATCATCTCAGGTGTTTATGTGTTTATCTGTATAGCCTAGTGTTTGGTGTTAATGGCAATGCAATATTGTGGACACATTGATATTAACATCTGTAGTCTATCTCTTATGTGCACAATTCGGTATTCTCCCATTTCCCAATGTTATCATGGTAGTCATAAATCCTTCCCGTATTGCCTTCCCCCACCCATGTCAGCGTGTAGTCCCCAACTAGCCTGAAATTAATCCCTCCTCTCCTTCCCCATCCCAGTAACCTACTAAGTGAGTTCCCTTTCCCAAGCAAACCCTTCTCTGTCTTTTTACAGTAATGGGCTCATACAGTACTTGTCTTTCTGCGATTGACTTATTTCACTCAGCATAATGTCCTCCAGGTTCATCCACGTTGCGAGATGATTCACATATCTCTCATTGTTCTTTAATGTGGCATAGTATTCCATTGTGTGGATATACCATAATTTGTTTATCCACTCATCTGTTGATGGGCATTAGGTTGTTTCCATCTCTCTGCTATGGTGAATTGTGCTGCAGTGAACATAGGTGTACATATGTCTGTTCGTGCGCTATCTCTCATCTCTTTAGGATATATTCCTAGTAATGGAATTGCTGCGTCAAATGGTACTTCTATTTTCAGTTTTTTAAGAAAATGCCATACCATTTGCCATAATGGTTGTACCATTTTACAGTCCCACCAGCAGTGCATAAGAGTTCCAATCTCTCTGCAACCTCACCAGCATTTGTTACTTTCTGACTTGTTGAATTTTGCTATTATTGCTGGGGTGAGATGATATCTCATTGTGTTTTGATTTGCATCTCTCTAATGATTAATGATCGTGAGCAATTTCTCATGTGTTTGTTGGCTGCCTATATATCGTCTTTGGTGAAGTGTCTGTTCAATTCTTTTGCCCATTTGTGAATTGGGTTATTTGTTTTTTTGGTGTTGAGGTGTTGAAGTTTTCTGTAGATTTTGGAGATAAGTCCTTTTTCAGCTATGCCATGGGCAAATATTTTCTTCCAATCTGTAGGTTCTCTTTTTACCCCTTTGATGAAATCTTTTGATGCACACAATAATTTAATTTTTAAAGGTCCCAGTCATCTAGCTTCTCTTCTGTCTCCTGCACATTCTGGATTATGCTTGACAGTCTATTTATAGGCAAGGTCTTTTGATGAACATAAGTATTTAATATATAGGAGGTCCTTTTTGTTCATTGCTAGTTATGTTTGATAATCTATTTCATACATTATGGATCCTAGCTTTGTCTCTATGTTTCCTTCCATGAACTTTATAGTTTTGTGTTTAACATTTAGATCTTTATTCCATTTTGAGTTGTTTTCGTCCTTTTTCATTTTTCTACAGATAGATATCCAGTTTTGCTAGCATATTTGTTAAAGAAACTATCTCTTCCCTCCTTAATGGATTTCAGCCTTTTTGAAGATCAGCTGCCTATAGCTGCATGGATTTATTTCTGGATTCTCGATTTTTTTCCATTGGTCTTTGTTTCTACAGTTGTACCTGTATCAGGCTGCTTTGACTAGTGTGGCTGTATAGTAAGTTCTGAAATTAGGAAGTGTGAGGCTTCATACTTTTATTTTTTATAATGCTTTAGGTATTTGGGGTCTTCTACCTTTCTATATAAAGGCAGAGTATAGTTTTTAAATTTTCTTAAGTAATACTGGAATTTGGATTGGGACTGCATTATATTATATGCATCTTATGTACTGATTGCTTTGGGTAGTACTGACATATTCCCAGTGTTGAGTCTTTGTATCCATGATCATGGTATTTATTTATTTATTTATCTATTCATTTTTGTTGGTCCAATTTGGTATCTTGCAGTAGTGCTTTGTAATTTCCCTTGTATAATCTTTTATGTCTCTTGTTAGATTTACTCCTAAGTATTTTATCATTTTGGTTGCTATTATAAATGGTATTATTTTTCTGATTGACTTTTTGGAGTTATCTTTGTTAGTGTTGTTGTTATGTGCCATCGAGTCGGACCTGACTCATAATGACCTCTCCTTGGGTTTCTGAGGCAGTATCATTACGGAAGTAGATTTCCCCATTTTCCTTCTGAGGAGTGGCTGGTGGTTAGCAGTCAAGGGCCTTAGGCACTATGCTACCAGAACCCTGGCATTAGTTCCTGTAAATATCCATAGGGTTTCCATTGGCTGATTTTCAGAGGTAGCTTACTAAACTTTTCTCTACATTCAAGTGAAAGTTCAGCAAGGAATCATTGAATATTGAATGTGTGCATTAGGAAGAGTGTTAGGAGCTAGGAATGTAATATCCAATAAGACATTGGGCCTTCCCAGATAATCCAGAATGATTTCTCCATCTCATGATGCTTAATTTAATCATACTCACAAAGTCCCTTTGGCCATGAAAAATAATATATTTCCAGTTCTGACATTAGGACATTGATATTTTTGGTGGGGATATTATTTGTCTATGACAATAAATCTTCACTACAACTCTTAGTAGCTCTGGTGGTGTAGTGGTGAAAGCCAATTTGGCTGCTAAACAAAAGGTTGGTGGTTTGAACCCACTAGCTGCTCCATGGAAGGATAAGACAGTATGCTTCCGTGAATATTTAAACCTTGGAAACCAATGATATTCTCTATGAATAAGAATTGACTCGATGGAAGTGAGTTTTATTGGAGAGAACTCTAAGAGTAGGTATTGTTATACCTGTTTTACAGACTGAGAGGCTCAGAAAAGTGAAGTCCAGCTAATAAGTAATACATTCAGGATCTGCACTGAGGTCTGCCACATTGCTTCTTCTGTGAAACTTCTGATTAAATTGTATCAATAACTGCACTAAATATTGGGAAATAAAACTATTTAAAACAATACAGTTATGTGAATCTTTTTCTAATGGATAAGACTGTACATAAAGAAGATTGTGATGGGGTATTCAGAGTTTAGGAAGGATGTCTGAGAGGTTAGGGGTCAGCAATGCTTTGAGTGTAACACTTCCCTTCACAAATGTCATTAATGTTTTCAGCCTCTTCCCACACCATGAGATGCTATTGTTATGGCATTTAAGCACATTTATGATTCCACATCAGTATTCCCTTTCAGGTTAGTGTCCTATTCACTCTTACCTCATTCATCTTAATTCTTTAACATTATATACCCCTTATGCATCCTGCAAAATCCAAACCTTGTCCCATTGTTTACATCCTTTTTTTTTTCTTTTTTTCTTTCAAATACCATTTTTTCTTTATACCTACTAACCAAATCTCTACTTGTTTATCAGCAGTTGTCTGAATTGCTACCTCTTTCACGTAGCTTTCCAAGATCCCCAGTTTGTATTAATCTTTCTTTTAACTCGCTGTTCATCCTAACTTTAAGTATTACTTTAAGTAATATTAAGTATCTGTATTGTTTTCATGCTCAAAATATATCCATGGGCAAAGCATACACAATCTCTGTCTTCACTGAGCTTACACTTTTCAGGGCAGGGACCATGTTGTAGTCATCTTTTTATCCTTTTTAGTTCCTGAAACATAAGAGGTTCTTAGTGAATTATGATTTAAATGTAATGTTTCTAGGGATTGAAATTTAACTGTAAATACCCACTGTACCCTTCTAATAGATTTTC
>NW_006921918.1:655098-689124 GCF_000298275.1 Orycteropus afer afer
TATTTTTTCTCTCTGCTATCAAAAATGCATGTTGTCTGCTACAATGATTACCAAAAGTTTATTTTGCTTCTAGGAATAAATAACATAGTTTATAACTATCAGTTCAAATGACCTTTGCAAATTTTTTACTATTGATAGAAAATAGTAGGATGGTTAAGTGATTGCCAACAAATTTTAGCTCATTGATATCGATTACTTTTCATAAATGAATTTCAGAGCCAATTTTCTTTGTATGTATCTTACAAGTGGGTCTTAAAAATGTAATTAAATTAAAAAATCTGTTATAAAAAGTAGTAACATCAAATTATTCTCAAAAATTTATTATGATGAACATACACTGTCAATATTAGTAGTGATGTGAATGAATATATGTGCTGAAAGATCATACATAGTTGTCAACTTTTATCAGAATGCCTTGATAACAATTAGAATTCGGGAGGACAGAGTTTAGAGCGTGTTAGAATTCTACAAATCCCTGATTTACTGTTTTAAAAACTGATTTGGTCTCTTATTATCCCATAGAGTGGAAGGTAGGTGTATTCCTGGTAGATGGATATGTTAAAATAGGTTTATTAACTATGTGCTTTGAAAATCTGAATATTTCTTCTTATCTATTAGGATAATATATTTGTTATGTAATTTTAAGCAAAGTATTTAGAAGATGAAATATTTTCATGTGTATTCAGTAAATAGGGAGCTCTGGTGGTGTAGTAAAGGCTAACCAGAAGATCAGTGGTTCGAACATACTGACTTACTCCATGGAAGAAAGATGAGGCAGTCTGTTTCCATAAAGATTCATAGCTTTGGAAACCCAATGGGAGTCACTATGAATCAGTATTGACTTGATGGCACTAAGTTTTATTCAGTAAATGATATCTATGGCTATATGTGATTGAGGCTCATTGTTGCTAGCAAACAGTATAAGAAAATGGGAATATGTACTTTTCCAAGAGTAGATAGGCTTCTTTTTAAATAATATAAAACCTTCCAGTGAATTGCTGCTGTGTATACCAAATTCTACTTATATGCTGTATTATTTGGCAGCTAGAGATTTTTTATGTAACAAACTAGCCATTGACCAGAAAATCAGTACAATGATAGATGAATTTTAGCTGGCGTGAACTTGGTATGCATTGATTTATTTTTCTTAGGGAATACTGAGGTAGAAAGCTCTGGTATTATTAGCCATTTGGACCTTCTTTTATTTAATCCCTTTAATCTTGTAGGATATTTCAATGGGGATAAATGGTAAATATATTAAAAAAGAAAAAATACATATATTTGTTGTTGTTGTTAGGTGCCGTTTAGTTGGGTCTGACTCACAGTGACCCTACCTATGTACAACAGAATGTAACACTGCCCAGTCTTATTCCAGCCTCACTATCCTGCTATATCTGAGCCCATCATTACAGCCACTGTGTCAGTCTATAACATTGAGTACCTTCCCCTTCTTCACTGACCCTCTGCTTTACCAAGCATGTATCCTTCTCCAGGGAATTGTCCCTTCTGCAAACATGACCAAAGTAGGTCAGATGAAGTCTGTCAATTCTTGCTTCCAAGGAGCATTCCACCTGCACTTTTTCCAGGACAGGTCTGTTAGTTTTTCTGGCAGTACAGCTCAAAAACACCAATTTTTCTTCGGTCTTCCTCATTCATTGTTCAGCTCTCACATGCATATGAGGTGATTGAAAGCACTATAGCTTGGGTTGTGCACATCTTAGTCTTCAAAGAGACATCTTTGCTCTTCAACACTTTAAAGAGGTCTTTTGCAGCAGACTTGCCCAGTGCAATATATCATATGATTTCTTGACTGTTGCTTCCATTGGAGTTTGTGGATTCAAGTAATATGAAATCTTTGACAAATTCAATCTTTTTTCCATTTATGGTGATGCAGCTTCTCGGTCCAGTTGTGAGGATTTTCATTTTCTTTATGTTCAGTTGTAGTCCATATTGGAGACTGTAGTCTTTGATCTTCATCAATAACTGATTCAAGTAATCTTCTCTTCCAGCAAGTAAGGTAGTGTTTTCTGGATATCACAAGTTGTTAATGAGTCGTCCTCCAATCCTCATGCTATGTTCTTCTTCATATAGTCCATCTTCTCAGATTATTTGCTTAGCATACATATTGAACAAATACAGTGAAAAGACACAACTCTGACTCACTGCTTTCCTTATGTTAAACCATGCAGTATCCCCTTGTGCTGTTCAAATGACAGCCTCCTGGTATATGTACAAGTCCCTCATGAGTACAATTAAGTCTTCTGGAATTTCCATTCATCTCAGTGTTATGCATAATTTGTTACGATCCACACAGTCAAATGCTTTTACATAGTCCGATAAAGCACAAATAAACATCTTTCTGGTATTCTTTGCTTTCAGCCAAGATCCCTCTGACATCAACAATGATATCCCTTGGTCTATGTCCTCTTCAGAATCCAGCTTGCATTTCTGGAAGTTTCCTGTCAATATAATGCTGGAACTGTTCTTGAATTATCTTCACAAGATTTTACTTTCATGTGCTATTAATGACATTGTTTGATAATTTCCACATTCTGTTGGAACACCTTTGATATGAGTACAAATATGGATCTCTTCCAGTCAGTTGGCCAGGCAACTGACTTCCATATTTCTTGGCATAGCCAAGTGAGTGCCTTCAGTGTGGCATCCATTTGTTGAAACATCTCAATGGGTATTCCATTGATACCTTGAACTGTGTTTTTTGCCAGTTCCTTCAGTGCAGCTTTGACTTCTTCCTTCAAAACCATTGGTTCTTAATCATATGCCACCTCTTGAAATGGGTAAACATCAACCAGTTCTTTTTGGTATAGTGATTCTGTGTATTCTTTCCATATTCTTTGGATGTTTCCTGAATCATTATTAATTTTGCCCATAGACTATTTCAATACTTCAAGTCGAGGCTTAAATCTTTTCTTCACGTTTTCCATCTTGAGAAATGCTGAGCATGTGCTTCCCTTTCGGTTTTCTAATTCTATGTCTTTGCACATTTCATTATAATAATTGACTTTGTCTGCTTGAGCTGCTCCTTGAAATCTTTTGTTCAGCTCTTTTATCTTGGCATTTGTTCCATTTGTTTTAGCTACTGTCTGTTCAAGGGCAAGTTTCAAAGTCTCTTGTGACATCCATTTTGATCTTTTCTTCTTTTCTTGTCTTTTAATGACCTTTTTCTTTCTTCATGGATGATGTTCTTGATGTCATCCTACTATTAGTCTGGTTTTCTGTAATTAATGTTCAATATGTTAAATCTATTCTTCAGATGGTCTCTAAATTCAGGAGGGATATTATCAAGGTCATATTTTGGCTCTCATGGACTTGTTTTAATTATCTTCTGCTTCAACTTGAACTTGCAAATGAGCAGTTGATGGTCTCTTCCATGGTCAGTCACATCCTGGCCTTGTTTTGGCTGGAGATACTGATTTTCTCCATCACATATTTCCACAGATGTAGTCGATCTGATTCCTTTGTGTTCCACCTGGTGAAATCACACATACAAGCCACCTTTTATGTTGTTGAAAAAGGAATTTGCAATGAATAAGTCATTGGTCTTGTAAAATTCTGTCATGCAATTTGCAGCATCATTTCTATCACCAAGGCCATATTTTCCAAGTACGAGTGATTCTTCTTTATTTCTAACTTTTGCATTCCAATCACCAGTGATAAACAGCACATCTTGTTTGCATATTTGGTCAGTTTCAGAGTACAAAAGTTGGTAAAAATCTTCAATTTCCTCATCTTTGGTTTTGGTGACTGGTGTGTAAATTTGAATGATAGTAGTATTAACTGGTATTCCTTGTGCTTTTCTTGTTAGGTGCTGTAGTGTTGGGTCCGACTCATAGTGACCCTATGCCTATGGTTATTTTCCCATCACTGACAGCATTGCACTGCAGGATAGATCTTGAAACGTTTTTTGTGATGATGAATGCCGCACCATTCTTCTTCAATTTATCATTGCCCACATATGGTTGTCTGATTTAAATTGGCCAAAATCAGTACATTTCAGCTCAGTAATGCTTAGTATATCAATTTTTATGCATTTCATTTTATTTTTGACAACTTCCAATTTTCCTAGATTCATACTTCATACATTCCACTTTCCAATTATTAATGGATGTTTGCAGCTGTTTCTTCCCATTTTGAATTGTGCCACATCAGCAAATGGAGGTCCTGAAGTTTTATTCCATCCACGTCATTAAGATTGACTCTACTTTCACTAGGCAGCTCTTCGCTAGTTGTATTTTGAGTGCCTTTCTTGGCATAGTGCCTAAGGCATTTGACTGCTAACCAGAGGCTGGCAGTTCAAACCCACCACCCACTCCTCAGAAGGAAGATTGGGCAATCTACTTCCATAGAGATACCACCGCTGAAACCCAAGGAAAGGTCGCTATGAGTCAGAATCGACTTGATGGCAGTGAGTTTGGTTGCTACCTGAGTGCTCATCTTCCAGCACTATATCAGGCAATGTTTCAGGGCTATTCATAATGTTTTCCAGTAATGTACCAGGCAGGGTTTCACTGCTGTTCATAGGGTTTTCACAGGCCAATTCTTTCCAAGTGGATGGCCCCTTCCTTCTTCCGAGTCTGTCTTAGTCTTAGTCTAGAAGCTCTGCTGAAACCTGTCCATCATGGATGACCCTGCTAGTCTTTGAAATACTAGTAGCATAGTCTCCAGCTTCACAGCAACATGCAAGCCACCATGGTATGATAAACTGACAGAAATATTTAGAGGATCAAATATGTACTTAAAGAACCTATGTGGAGGATAGATTTCTATAAAGGGTTTGGCTTGCCAGTGGAGAGAGAGGGACTCCAGGTTGGGTCTGTCTTCTACTCATCATGTAAGTCTTGTGTTAGAAAATATGATTTTTTAAGATAGTATCAACCCTTATATTGAATTTGATGATTTAATGACCATATGTTTAAAGTCTAAACTTATTCTTTGGAATTTTTGTTAGAGTTATGTATCTTGGGCCCATGCACCTGGCTTTCATTCTTTGATGTGACTTTGCATATATTAATAAAATATCTTTGTGATCAATATATACTTGTGTATCGATAGTATGTAATGTAACAACAGTGTGAACTCTTGGGTTTTTGTGAATATCTGTTTATTTTCCTTTAGCTTAGAAATATGAATTAATATCCAGTTTTCTATCTTCTTAAAATTACTTTCTGTATTATGTTGAATTAGGAGTATTAGTGTCCTTTGATGCCAGAGGACAGTACAAATAGCCTACATTTATGTAGTGCTTATTTTGTGGCATACACAGTTGACATTCTTTGTGTACTCTGTTTAATTTTCATAACCCATTTACTATGTTGGTATATTTACCAGCCCCATTTCCAGGTGACTAAGGTCATTTATTTAATCATTGTGAAGCCAAATTTTAGTTTTGAAATTTGATCCATTCAGCATTTGATCCATTCAGACTACTTAGGGGGAAACATATATTCTACCAAATTCCATTGTGAATCCTGGAAAATAAGGTTAAAGGAACAGATTGATGAAGCAATGTCCTGGCACCAACTCAGCCATCTGCATTGACCAAGTAGTGGCTCCTCCCTGGGTAGCAGGAACACTAGTACAACAAAGGAGAGGGAAGGATCTGCTTTGATGGATGACAGTCCAGTGAAGGAAGGAAGCAAGCTACTATTATGAACTATCCTATGCATAACACTGTACACACACACACCCTTTGCATTTTGTGTTCTTACCAATCATGTAAGACACAAGCAACCTGATCTTAATTTTTATAACTGAAGAAAAGTAAACTGAGGTTCACAGAAATTAGATCTTGCAAATAGAGGCCATTTACCTAATAACTGAGAACAACTAAGATCTTAGACTTCAAAGCCCATATCCTTTGTCCCATGATACTTCTGCTTTTAGTCTTACCTTTTACATTCTTAAAAGAGGTTTTTTTTTCCCCTGTTTATAGCATCAAAGATGGAAGTGGGAAAGAGACCAAACAGTGCTAACATGACAATAAACATGTGTACCCTAAAGCTATTGTTGTACCTCCTCAGTTCTTTCACCCCCCCTCTTCTCCCCTGAGATCTATAATTTCTGTGTCAGGTCTTCCTACGTTGGCCTTCATTCTAGAAAAAGGGATAAGGGGAGATAAATAATTCTAGTATGTATCAAAGGATTGAAGACTATCACCAGCAGCTTTAGCCATCATATTGTCACAAGAAATGTTCTAAGTGTATATTTGTTATAGTAGACAGTTCCTTGGTGCCCACATTCTTCAACAGTTGTTGTGTACGTATTTGATTGTTTGGCAATCAAATGAAGCATACCATCTTATTGTATATTCTACAAGCATTCCATTTTATTATATATTCTATAGCTATCTTCAGCTAGAGGTGAATGAGGAAACTCAAAGCAATTGAGTACTATTTCATGTTTCTGTTCTTGGTACCTTTAAGTATAAAAATCAAGGTCACTCTTACAATTTTAAGGAACTTTTCTGTACAAAGACCAAGACTTTAATTATGAGAAGTAAAGTAGTTCTTTGAGAAAAGCAATGATGTTATCCTCTGACATATTAACAGTTGAACAAGCATGGGAAATTTTAAAGATGATAGAGCGTGTGAAATAGTATTTAGGCTTATTTCTGTTTGAGGCTATTTGCTATCTTTTTCAATAATTTCCAGTAAACTTTTGTCATAGGCATTGTTAGTTGCTATCCAATAGCACTTATTACACTTTTCTTTTAGAACAAAATTCTAATTTTATGTATTCATTGTTTTTCCTTCAGCCATGTGCTTTGGAAGACTTGACCATATGTTCCATCCCAGGTGTGAATCATGGTAGCTCCATTCCCATTGCCTGTAATGAGATGAGCCTTAGTGGGTGACCAATGAAGGCCACTATGTTTGGAGGAGGCCAATCTTTTGGATGTACCCTGGGAAAGATTTCTTTGTGGATAAAAAGAAACATACAGAGTAACTCCCCCCACCTCTCACCCCCTTTTTTGTTGAGTCCTGGAATTGCTGTAGTCAATTTGCTAACTTGGGGCATCTCTCAACACTTTGAAAATAACATAAAAAGAAAAGTTGGAAAGAATCTGGATCCTAGATGTTGGTGATCATCTGACTTAACCAACCTTGGCTGTGCTTTTGGAATCTCCTTGGAAACAGTTAAAGAGCTCTGCTGGTGCAGTGCCTAAAGCATTTGACTGCTAACCAGAAGGTTGGTGGTTCAAACAACATGAAAGGAAGATGGGACAATCTACTTTTGTAAAGATTTACTGCCTTGGAAACCCATTGGGATTTGCTGTGAGTCTTAATTGACTTGTTGCCAGTGGGTTTTAAAAGGGTTACTATGTTTTCTTTATTGCTTATGCAAGTTGATTTGAGAAATTTTCTTACTTGCTCTCTACTTTAAGCTCCCAACTTTGAGGCTTAAGCTTCCCAGTGTAATGATAAAACATGACAAACTTTCACATTTGTGACAGTGTTCAGACTGTTTCAGTTGCCATCCAAGTATCATTTTTATTAAGATGTTTATAAAGTGATTTGATAGTGCTAGATGACAGACACTCAGTAAAAATAATTTTCATTATTTAAATTTTATACAGCATAATGTCCAAACATGCAATCAAAATTTTGCTCCAGCCTCAGTGATAATTAAAACCTACCCATGTCTTTCTGTTTTCTTTATTCATCTACCTTTTGCTTAGAAATTTATACAAAATACTTGGATAATGGTAAATGGTAACAATATATATTCTTTACTTTCTAAAATTTATTTGAATACACAATGAAATAGATTTCATCACAATTATCTTTCAAAATTTAGTAAGTTGTTTATTATTCCAAATGCAGACCTAGTAATGATTCCTCTTTCACCAAATATTCAAATATGACATTCTTGTCTTTATTCCAAACTGAGGGACATGGAATAAATTAAGTATAGAGTTTTTTTTGTTTGTTTGTTTTGAATGTTGTTGTTGTTGTTATGTGCCGTCGAGTCAAACCCGACTCATAGCGACCCCTCCTTGGGCTTCCGAGGCAGTATCACTACGGAAGTAGGATTGCCCAACCTTCCTTCCGAGGAGTGGCTGGTGGGTTTGAACCGCCAGCCGTCTGGTTAGCAGGCAAATGTCTGAGCCACTATGCTACCAGAGCTCCCTTGTTTTGAATAGTGTGTATATGAATTCCTTTTCAGTTATCCTTAGTATACGTTTGAACCCTTTGAAAATGTCCACATAAATAAAATTAGCAAAATACATGGATCAATTTTTTTCTCTGTAACAATGACTAGATTTGTCGATATTACTTAATTTTCATGTTTAAATGTACAGTTTGGTGGATGGGTCATATTCATTTTTAGCAATTTTTTCCTTCATCATTTATATTGAACTGTGATTTTCAATACAGTGTTCTCTAATTAGTAACTCTTTAGTGGCCGAAGAAAATGGTTTGCTTTGACTATGTTACTGTTTGGAAGAAAAGCTATTGCAGAAGTATTCGGTCTGTTTTTGGTCCTGTTAATCCAGAAAGGACATACTTTAGTCTCAGTGTCTTTTCTTGAAGGTCTTACTAACCATAGATCTCAGTGTCTGAGCTTGTTTCCAAACTAAAATTTCTTGAATTTCAGAGAGACAGATTTCTATTAGGCCGCCAGACTACTGCAGCAATGTTTAGATATTATTTCAATCCAAGAATTGTGTTCCATTACCCTAGGATCTCTGTCAAGCTGTGGATTAGGTTAAAAAAACCAACAAAAGCTCCTGGTGGTTGAAAGATTATAAGTATTTTGCTACATTACTGCATTGCAGGCACTAGCACTGTTCTTTCAGCATTATGGGTTTCACAATGTTGCAATTAATTAATTGTGTCTATCTAGCTACAACACTAGTCAGACTTACTGTCTGTACTTTTAATAAATCCTTTGAATTCCCTTGATCTTTCATTTTTCTTATCCTTTCTATGTACTGTTGGACAACTTTCCCAAACCCATAAAACTTTGGTTAATGGAACAAACAAAGAGATTTGAGATACCTGCTTTTGTTACTCTTCCATGCTTTGCTGACCTTGAGGTCACTTTCTAAATGTACCTCAGCCTTTTAAAGAATGCTAAACGAAAAAACAGAAACTGTAAAGCATGACCATCCTTGCAATTTCTAAGCCATTTATCTACATATCTATGTAACTAGTTTTTCAAACACACCATTTCTTTGTATAAAGTAAATTACTTTTCATTTTTGTCAGTATTTCCAATCTTTTGCTCCCTAGTAATATGCATGTACAAAAATTAGGAAGAAAATATATTAGAGTAAAAAAAAAAGTGAGACAAAAATGCCTATCAGTTGCCCTTTTGGCAATGATTTTACTTGTAATCTTCAAGTAATACTTTATGGTTTCTTGCATGAAATCGAAATGCACTAATTTGACTCTTAAGCTCTCTGCTAATTAATGAATCTTAATTTTTCCAACTCGCTTCAGATTCCAATATTCAGGTTTAACATCTTTTTAGAACCCCTGTGTTTTTATACACAATATCCTATATATAGCGTTTCAGTCACTTTCCATTCAGAATTCAGGTTTCATACCCTTTAATTTCTATCTTCTTCCTTTTTTGAGAGATCTCTCTTCGTACTCTTGGCAAATATAGAAACAAAACAGAGCTGCTGGTGTAAACGTGCTTCATGCTTGACCCCACTGGAATGCATTGCCTTCCAGCTGTGAGGAGTGTATTTCCTAGTAGGGAGTCTGGTCTTGCTTTCACCTGGTGCTGCTGATGTAAGTGGCTATCATGTTCAGATTCAAAAGTGGCCATGATCACATTCTGGGACATGTCCCTAGGGTAGAGTAGAGCTCCAGTGCTGCACACATGCTTCCAGGAAGGAAGAAGACTTGATGCCCTGCTGAGAAGTTTGTGATTTGTAGGTGGAACCTGACAGGTGGGTCTTGTTGGGAACTAGAGCCAACCCTCTCCCTGTTTCTGTTTCAGAATATCTAAGCATAAGATTACTTCTTCCTTTTCTCACAGTTTATGTTGAATCCTATTGGTGACAGGAGGATCTACCTTATTTATGCTGTGATGTGGAGATAAAGATGTTGAACTTGAGACCATGATAACTTTTATTCTCAACACAGGTCTCCTGAAAAAAAAAAAAAAAAAATGAGATCTCAGTTACTCAGTTCAGAGGAACTCAGTTCCTTTTTTCTCTTGAAACTACAGAATTGCAAACTACACACAGACCATTGTTTGAGAGTATCAGCTAAAATATACATGTTCCTCTTAATAATTTTTTTTGGTCATAATAATTTTAGTTGCATATAAATAAAATGTATTATTTTGCTACTAGTGTTTCTTTTTCTGATAATAGAAGACTTTTTTATATTTTAAAAAGGACAGTTTATTCACAATATATCTGATCAATATTGAAATCACAGTTTGTGTGAAGTAATGAGGAGATTGTAAGACACTATGCTTTGCTAAGAAACAGACTAAAATTTAAGAGTTAAGAGTTGTGGAGAAGACAACATGTCTGACTTCACCCTTTTGTAGTTTTACATGAGTAAGAGAGATTGTTCTGTAAGATTCAACACCTACAGAATGCATTTTTTTATATTGTTCAAAGCTGACCTCTGCTTTTTGAAAAGTTTATCTGCACTTTTTCATCTGTTTAGAAACATACATTTTTGGTTAAGAGATCAAGACAATCTCTCTTTGTCTTTTTTTTTTTTTCTCTTTCCCTGAGCTAAGGAGGTTGAGATAAAAAAGAATGACTGCTTTAAAAGTCACACATGGCTGTAATTTAAGATTTTTTTTCCCCTCATTGTCCGTAACAGTTGAAAGAAACCTTCAATGAAAGTTTATTAACTAGGCCAATGCCTGAGGCAATAAAGGTTCATTTATTACCAGTTTCTTGGCTGTTTTTCTTCTTCTATTTTTCGGTTAAACTCATGGCGTAAGATAATACTTCACAAAATTAAACCTTTGACCTTCTGTAGAGTTAAGTCTCCTTTGATTAGATAAAGTAACAATTTATGGTCCAGCATGAGGTTGCACATGAAATGAATAATGCAACAGACTCTGTGTGGACTGAGAATCTATTGCTTTTGAAAAGATGAATGCTGTTTAAAAGGGGAAAAGTCTGCTTAAGTGTGTTGTCTTTATTCAGTATGCACTTTAGCAATATTTCAAAAGGCTTTATTTCCACGATGAAGTTATGTTTGAATTGCCTAATTCTCAAAAGAAAGGTGTATGGCAAAAATACTGCTCTTTGCCTGACTGTCATACGAGTCATTTTTCCGTACATTCCAGGTATTACAAAAGGCAGAATTTATAAAATTAAATTATTATATGAGGAAAATGACCACTTATTTTACAAATGGAGTTCTGTAATGATAGACTAATTAATGTATTATAATTCAGAATATCACTGAAAATGGTTTGAATCAGAATAATATTTAACATCTTTAACTTAAGAAAAAGGAGCAAAAGTAACAATAATAAAATGTAATCATCATCATAATAAAATATAATCATAATGTTAAGTTGGGTTTTTAATTTTTAAGCCAACATATGGGAGTTCTGTTCCTGATTAGTAAGATTTAGTAAACTTTGTGGATAATGATAATGTTCTCATATTATTCTGCTTAAGCTGTGTACAATATTAAAAATATTGTTAATTCATTGATAAAAGAGTAACTGGATATGCCATTCCCAGGTCTTTCTTTCATTTTTCTAATTGTTCTTTTCAAAATTGATGGGAAAATTGAGAAAAGTTTCAAATCCATCAATGAATGAAATACCTTATTGAATGTCCTAATTACTATAGAAAAGATATACATAGTTTCATAGTCAGACTTGGTGTTTATTTCTATCTTCAGCTCAATGAAGGTAGAGAGATGTGTACATAGTACAGGTCCGTGTTACTCACAAAAGCTTTTATGATTAGCTAGTTGTTTAAATTACTAATTGACATGCCGACGTTGAATGCCTGAGAGAAGTGTTTTAGTTTTAGTTTGGTTCTTTTTCAATTAGCTTAAATTATTTAAGGTGAATAAATCTACTGCAGTGATTTAGTTTCTTTTAATAGAATCTCATAGTGCAACATAAATTAGGTCAAGAGAAGCCATTGGATCAGTATAACTACAGACTTTGCTTTAAAATGAAGAGATGCTAAGACAGTTGAAGATTTACCATGACTATTATTTTTAAATAAATTAAGAACTTGTAGCAGAATACACAAAAGACTCACATTTCTTGCCATGTTATGAATAGAATGTTTCTTTCCACTAGAATGATTTTTCCAGCAAGAGAAAAAAGTTATTAATACAATACCATACAAGTGAATCATACAATACTATTCATTGGTGATTTATTATTATTATTTTTTTAATGTCTACCTACTCTGTTCGTAGGTGAGTTGGATTGAATATACTAATCAAACTTCAGAAGGTAAAAAGTTTATACCTATATCAAACAAACCAAACCATTGCCATTGAGTTGATTCTGACTCTTGGTGACCCTGTGTGACAAAGCAGAGCTGTTCCACAGGATTTTCTTAGCTCTAATATATGGAGCTCTGGTAGCATAGTGCCTAAGGCACTTGACTGCTAACCAGAAAGTTGACGGTTCAAACCCACCAGCCACTCCTTGTAAGGAAGATGAGCCAATCTACTTCCATAGTGATACCGTCTCAGAAACCCAAGGAGGGGTCACCATGAATCAGATACAATTCCACAGCAGTGTGTTAATATTCACAGATGTACTTCACCAGGTCTTTCTTCTGTAGAGCAAGGAGGTTAGTTTGAATCATCAATCTTTTCATTTAGTAGTCAAGTGTTTTATACTTAAACAGCATTTATTTCTTGAGCAATAAAGTATAAGTTTCAGTCCAAGAATGAAGTAACTTGACTATGATTGAAAGGTGTACCAAGGCAAAGAGTTCATCTGCTGTAACATGTCACCCTTTAGGAGATGAGACATACTTGAAACTATGGCCCACAGCCTTCATTTCTTTCAAATCTCTCCTGTCATACAGTAATGCCTCTTTTTCTATAGTAATTAGGATTGCTAGTAATCAGGATTGTTCAGCTTTAAAACTGAAACCAAAACCTTATTATTCTCAGCACTACAACTGACATACCACCATTCACATTTCCATTGCAACAGGTGAAGAAAATACTTACCTTGTAGGCTGATTATGGAGATTAAATGAGATGTTGATATAAATGCATGAACCTAATGACAAAGAAGCAAAGATTACATTGCCTCTACCACTGATTCTTCTGTTCTTATTGTTAGTCAGTCAGTATGGATGTATATTGCTCCTAACCCAGAGATTCGACTCATAGCAACGCCTCCCTGTGTTTCTGAGGTGATATCTCTACGGAAGTAGATTTCCCAGTCTTTCTTCTGAGGAGTGGCTGGTGGGTTTCAACCGCCAAACTTCTGGTGAGCAGTCAAATGCCTTAGGCACTATGCAACCAGAGCTCTTTAACATATTTAACAAGAATATGTATACATATCCATTACTGTTGCGTCAATTCTGACTCATAGAGACCTTGTAGGACAGAGTAGAACTGCTCCATATGGTTTCGAAGGCTGTAATCTTGATAGAAGTAGTCTGGCCTATCTTTCTCCTGTGGAGCAGCTGGTGAGTTCAAACCACCGACCTTTAGGTTAGCAGTTGGGTGCTTTGAACCCTGAGCCACTAGTGTTTAAATACGTATGTTTTAGAACACATTTTTTTCATGAGATTTTTCCTTGGGGAATAACATTTATATTAATATACCTGAAAACATATTTTTGGCCAAATCTCCTGCAACTATTTTTATGTCATTGGACAGCTCTCTCTAACCATATTTACAAGTAAAAATGGAGCCTCTATTTCCACTTATTTTTGTCATATCTTCTCCTCTTCTAACCAACAAGCAAACACTGACTAAACCCAACCTAATATCTGGATTCTGGGTGTGTGTGAGGGAGATATATTGAAGCATTAAAAGATTTAGAGGAGAATTTATGAAATAGAACATTTAGGGAGATTATTCTTGGCCAACATGCCATCGAGGCATGGTGAAGGAAACAAAATGTATGGTACCTCTTCCTCTTTCACTTATTGTATTTTCAAACTGTTGGCAAGAGGTTAACAAATACCCTTTTAAAAACAAACAAAAACAGATTTTTTAAAATGTCATATGCTCTCAGTCACTGTCACATTAGTAAGAGCCACCTCCCTGGAGTCATACTACTGAGTAAGTTGGGATGATCGGTCATGTAGGTACTAAGGTGTGTTGGGCCTTACACCAACATAAGGACATTATTGGAGAATGGGACAAGATGTAATGAGAAAGATGCTTAAAAGAAAATTGGAGCAAAGTCAACATTTTCCTATTTCAATTTGCCAGTTCAGAATTTGTTCTATGGCCAGAGGAAAATAATGTTTAACTTATTTTTTTCCCTTGTTATTGTCATATTTACCATATAGGACTCAGGCTAATATAAATATTTTATTTCACCAATATTATAGGTTACAGGTTTTACACATAATTTAAGTTGAATGAGCCTTTAGAATGATGGTTCCTAAATAAGAGTTTGCTTATATTTGTGCCAGTGGCCAAATGTTTATAACCTTGACATCCTGTGCAATCTATCAGCTATCTTATAGAAAAGGAGATTCTTGTTTTCTTTTTCTCAATGACTCTGTAGTTTACTGTATTGTGCACTTTTATTTTACATTTATTGACAGAGCCACTGTGGTCAGTGCTGAACTGGGAGTTACTGGAATTGGGATGACTCTATCATTATTTCATGATATGACTTTACAGAAATGATTAACCCCACTGCTCCTACATCTTATCATCAGTAAAATAGTAATGCATTATATAAAATCTTTCCATTATTTTTGTTAGGTGCTATCGAGTCAATTCTGACTAATAGTGACCTGCCAGAGTAGTGATCTGACAGAGTAAAGATGACCTATAGGATTTTCCAAGGACCTCTGGTAGCACAGTGGTTAAGCACTCAGCTACTTACCAAAATGTTTGTGGTTCAAACCCACCAGCTGCACTGTGGAAGGTGGATGTGCTTCTGTAAAGTTTTACAGGCTTGGAAAACAAATGGGGCAGTTCTACTCTGTCTCATAGAGCCCCTATGAGTTTGACTGGGTGGTGGTGGGTTTGGTTTTTTAATCTTTTTGGAAGTAAATAGTTAAGTCTCCTGCATAGTCGCTGGTGGGTTCAAACAGCCATCTTTTTACTTGGTTAACCATTACATTGCTAACTCACTGCCTTCGAGTCAATTCGACTCAAAGCAACCTCTCCTTGGGTTTCTGAGGCGGTATCTCTACAGAAATAGATTGCCGAACCTTTCTTCTGAGGAGTTCAAACCCACCAGCCTTCTGGTTAGCAGTCAAATGTCTTAGGCACTATGCCACCAGAGCTCCTGGTGGGGCCCCTTAAAATCTTTCTACAACCCATATTTTATGTCTCTAGACCCAAGTGGTTGTTTAGAAATATTTTTTTTCTGAAGGTGGTGTGATGGATAAAGTTATATGTCAATTTACTGAGGCCATAATTCTCAGTGTTTTGGCAGATATTATTTAATTGTTTTCCATTTTGTGATATGATGAAGGCAGCCAATCAGATGAAAAGAGAGTAAACTTGGGAGTGTGGCCAACATCAAATATATATGGATATTTTGACAAAGCTTACTCACTCTTCATCCTCTGAATTGTGGTTCTTGGGTCTTGAACAGCAGCATTCTGACTGACTTACAGATTTTGGGTTCGTCTGTCCCTGCAACCACATGAGTCAAGAGAAGCCTCCAACTGGATGCCTGACCCATGGATTGAGTGAGCCATTTCCTTGAAATAAATATCTCTTTATATATATATATACTTCACCGGCTTTGCACCTCTAGAGAACCCAGCCTAAGAAATTTGTATCTAGAAATAAGGGTGCTGCTGTAACTGATACTTAAAGTGTGGTAATGGTTTTGGAATTGGGTGAATGGTCGAACCTGGAAGAGTTTAAATGTGCCTAATAGCAAAAGCGTAGATTGCCTTGAAGACACTGTTGGTAGAATTATGGACGTTAAAGGCACTTCTGGTGAGGGCTCAGAAGGAAGTGAGAAGAGCTTCACAGAAAGTTTCCATCATCTCAGAGAATACATATTGTTGTTGTTGTTGTTATGTGCTATGGAGTCGGACCCAACTCACAGCGACCCCTCCTTGGGTTTCCGAGGCAGTATCAATATGGAAGTAGATTGCCCCATCTTCCTTCCGAGGAGTGGCTGGTGAGTTTGAACCGCCAGCCTTCTGGTTAGCAGTCAAGTGCCTTAGGCACTACGCTACCAGAGCGAGAATACATATGGTGCCAGCAAAAGAATATTACTAGAAATGTGGACATTAAATGTGTGTGGTAGTTAAGTTTGTGTGTCAGCTTGGCTGGGCCTGGTTGAGTGAGTGGCTGGCAGCTAGATGTAGTATTCCGCATGATGAAACTGGTAATCAACTCCATGGTGGAATCTACTGTGAGCAGCTGAGTAGCTGTCTTAGGGCTGTGGTCTGTTTCCTGTATATAAGGAGAAGGCTTGGGGAATGGTCTGTAGCTTATGGCATGCTTAAATTCTGCATGTAGCCATGTTGTTATTCAGCAGCCTGCCATGCTCTGCTGACCTTGGGACTTTCAGTGGACTTGAATTAATGGCCTGCCGTGTAGTTTGGTAACATTGAAACTGTCCCTTTTTACTTGTCAACTTTGGGCTTATCAGTCTCAGCAGCCAGCAGCTGTCTGAGTGAAGAAAAGCCAGTAGCTTGAGTGGGCTGGGAACAGGAGGCACAGCGGAAGCCCAAAGTTGAGGAGCTTTCACCCAGCCCCTAGAGCTTGGCACTTTGAACTCGGTCTTAAAGCTTCCAAATTGTAAGAATAAACTCCTGTTTGTTGAAGCCATCTTATTTGTGGTATATTCTTGTCACAGAGGCACTAGGTAACCAGAACAATATGCTTCTGGTAAGCCTTTAAAAGAACATCGTAAACATGTTTGAACAATAGAGTAAAGGTGATGCTTTTATGCAGTGGCAAAGAATTTAGCTGAATAAAGTTCAAATATTTAGTGGAAGGTAAAACTTGTAAGTGATGAACTTGGATATTAGGCTAAAGAGATTTCTAATCAAATTTTAAAGGCCACATGATTTCTCATTGCCTCTTATAGTAAAATGTGAGAGGAAAGAGGTGGACTTGAAAATGAACTATGCAAAATAAAAACAAAACTTAAAGGTTTGGAAAATTTTGTTGTGCAAACTAAAGACACATGTTCTGGAAGTTTTACAGAGGATGTGGCTACATAATCTTTTGTTCAAGAGATTAAATCTGCAAACAGTCCTAACCAATGACCACAGGAGAAAACCCATCAGTTTAGACTGAAGGGAACAGAGAAGGAGCTAAAGGAAAGAATGCTGCCTGCTTCTTGATGTTCTACATGCAGGAAACAGGCTAAAGGAGCTACATGTTTTGTCCTCCAAGAAAAAAAAAAAAAAAAAAACAACCAGCTGAGGTGCTTGCTAAGGGCAAAGAGAATAAAGAATGGGTGGTGGAAGAAGGTAGTTCTTAATACCAGTTACAACCATGTGACCAGTTACAGAAATGAGGACTGTAATTGTTTTGAAAATGTCTTCTTTGTTTGGTTATATGTGTATGTGTGTGTATACATATGTATCTCAAATATTTTTGTTTTCTTCTCTCCTTTTTCCATTACTTATTATAAAATATAAGATGTAAGCAGGACTAGGGCTTTTTCTATTGTACATATTAATTGTAGCATGTTAGGCATAAGTATGACTTTGTAATTGTCTTTATTTATTGATAATGTATGGTTTAAGGAGATGGGTACAGGTGCTGAGTTGGCAAGGGGTGGACCGTGATGGTTAAAATTATGTGTCAACTTTGCTAGGCCATGATTTTCAGTGCTTTGGCAGATCTTATCTAAGCATCCTCCATTTTATGATCTGATGTGAGCAACCAGTCAGTTAAAAAGAGAGAAGCCTTGGGCATGTGGCCAATATATATATATATATATATATATATATGGATGTTCTGACAAAGATCACTTACTCTTGAATCTGCATTCAGCTCTTTATCCTCTGACCACCAATTCTTGGGATGTGAACCAGCAGCCCGCCACCTGACTGGCAGACCTTGGGCTTCTTCAGCTCCTACAACACTGTGAGCCAGTAACCTTCTGCCTGACCTGCCAATTTTGGGTTCATCAGCCCCTGCAACCCTGTGAGTCAGGAGAAGCCTGAATCCTGATGCCTGACCCACAGATTTGGGGAATATTTCCTTGAAATAAATCTCTCTCTTTCTCTCTCTCTATATATTTATTTCACCCGTTTTGCTCCTCTGGAGAACCCAGCTTAAGACACTTTGTAGTATTAAAGACTGAACAAAAGTAAAATAACTTGTGCAAATTTCTACCTTTCATAAATGACCTTACATTTTCTCACTTTAAATTGATTAATAATTCCAGATATTTAATTAATGATGTTTCATTTATTCTATGAGTGAGTGATCAAAAAGTGAGCTTTTCCAGAATGCTCATGGAAATTCCTCAGTGATTTACACATGACCTAGTAACATCCCCTGGGTGTTCCTTTTCTCTGACTTCATGCTGCTTCTACCTCTTTACTCCAGCTGATTTCAAGTTTAAGCTATTCAGAATAAGAATGTTAAATTTGCTATATATTTCATTTACTAGTCATTATCAGTATTGTAATAACATTTCTTACTGTATGTTTCTTCATATCAGTGGTTATTTTTTATTTTTGTTAATTTAAACATTTGGGATCTAATTTAATCCACTGAAAAACTGAAAACTGATATAGCGAGTGTTTCCCTTAATGGCCTCCAAGATCAATTTTCCTTTTCTCTGCAGAATACAAATGTGCTTCAAAGGGCAAGAAAAGTCAGTTTAATGGACATTAAGAGACAAATTCACACTCAAAGTATTCAGACTATCCTAATTCATAATTAAGTTACTTATTCCAGCTACTTGTCATTTCTGTTATTTAATCATTCAAGGGTGAAAACAGGCACGTTTTAATCACAATTTTTGTTTCTTTGGAAAATACCGAGAAAAGAGCTGTGGAAATTAGCATCAAATTTAGAACAGCTGGTATTTAAATAAGGATAGGAAGAAAACAAGGTAAAGAAAAGGTACTGGTGTTTTAAAGTCATTATATTGAGCCAAGAGTTCTTCTAAGACTTGGAGTGATTTCAATTGCATTATAATTCAAACTCATATGGTGCTTACAATGCACCTTCAACAGAGTTTTGCAAAGAGTCTATAGGAGCTGTCAGGAGCAGAAAGATTACTTCACATTAATGACTGTTGACTTGAACTATGCTTTTTGATGTTTCACTTTCTGAATTGAATTGTTGGACAAGATTAATTGCACACAGTGAGAGTTTTAAGTGAATGATTATGTAAAGCATTAAGTTTCTCTGTATGCCACTTGGGGGAAAAAAAAAGCTAGAAAGTTTAAATGATTAAATGTATTTAATGCAAAAAATGTCTAGGCTAATTTAAAAATTCCTTTCCTAACATCCTTATTGAAACTAGAAACTTACTTTATTCATGTGTCTTGGTTATACTGCTCTGGTTGAAGTAATTTAACATTCCTGCTTCTCACTAATCTTCCAGTTCAACAGAAGTAAACAATAGGTTTCATAAATTAAAAATACACTCTTCTGAACATGCGTATAAGATTAAAAAAACACGGCTGTAAACATTTATGACTGAAACAAACTAGATTGTTCAAATACTGCCATGATGTATCATGTATATCAATATGGCACTGATATTAGTTGGAATACAAACAAGCTTTTAAATGATGTGCCCCTTCATTTCAGCTGGAGAATCCGCTTCACACCATCTGCCTATCAGATGGTTAGGAACCAGGACTGCGTATTAATGCCACATGTTCGATTTTCCTCCTCCTTGTAATGGTTAGATTCATATTGCTAATAGCTGTGCATGAGCACTGTCGATGAAATTTCTGTGACGGTGGAGTGATGAGATATTTATAAGCCGCCTGTCTCCCTGAATAATCAGTAGGAAGAATGCCAGACATAAATAACTTATCAATTTCAGAATATTAGTAATAACTATCATTAGCTGTAACCTACTGCATGTTTAAAACTTTTATTTTTTTGTATTTGTGTAAAGTAACGTAGACCAATAAAAAAGTCTATCATATGGACACTTTGGATGATTACTATCTCTTGCATATAACCCATTTTACTTAACCATTAGGTTTGGGGAACTGAATTTTATATGGAATGCAGTGGAAAAGTAGACAACATATCAAACATTTGGAAGTCATCTTGATGTCTTTGAAACTGAAGATCAAAGATTAGACCTTTCAAGTTAATGAGCAAACAAACAGATGAGAGAAATAATTTGACAGCTATATGCCTCTTTTATTGATATTTTAAATCTACAGTTGTAATCTAGTATTTATAACTAAGGATATTGATTTATTTGGAATAGATAAAATGAGATTACTTTTTGTTTTTGAAAGAGAGTGATCAGGAATATAAAAGCAGTTGAAAGCAGAAGCAGCACACTATCTTTGTAAAGTAAAATCAGGCTCTTAGGTGGTAACAATGCCTGTTTCCCTTCCAAAAGATAAACCCATGGGATATTGAATTTCAAGTAGTGAAGACTTTGTATCAATACAGCACAGAGTAGAGATATAGTGATTTTATGATAAATTTGATCAATCAAGACAGCTAATTAAAATGGTTTGATAGAAGCATGGTTTTCAGATCTCCATTTGTTCAATAACTAAATTCTCACACTGTTTTGTTAGGTAGCTTTTGTCATTGTGTATAACTAAACAAAAGCATGCATACAAAACAATAAAACTAGCCATAGGGACATTATGGGTATTTGGGGTTACTTGATAATATCTAGAACCGTTTGCAAAGGGCTTAATATGTGCCTATGCTTTACACACATTATTTCACCTTTATTCCCACAATTACCTTATGAAGTCAAAATTGTTATCCCCTTTTTAGAGACAAAATTTGAATAGAGAATTTTGAAGTGTGGGAAACTATAGAACTTGCTTCTGTATTCCAGATAAATTTGAAGATGTTGTCCAAATTGTGTATGTCTCCAATGCACTGTTTTCAACCATAGTATTAAACTCCCTGCGTATAAGGACAGCGAGTATAGATAGCTAGTGATTTCCATGCTTGCCACTTACGCAATAGGAACAATGAAATATTTTAGTTTTCCATCAATAAGTGAAAAACAAAACTAAGAAGAAATCAGACAGTCAAGATAAAAATACCAAAAAAAAATAACAAACTCATTGCCATCAAGTCGGACCCGGCTCATAGCGACCTCTCTTTGGGTTTCTGAGGCAGTGTCACTACGGATTTGAACTGGCAGCCTTCTGGGTAGCAGTCAAATGCCTTAGAAACTATGCCACTAGAGCTCCTTTTGTAACAACAGCCAGTGTTTTAAAAATATGTATGTGTGGAATTTACTTTTAAGGAGAGAGCAGTGGGAACCAACTTCAGTGACTTTGCATCATAATCCAGGTAATACTATGGCAAGCCAAATTTCTAAATTCTGTGTAAAAATCCATTCATTCTTTTAAGTTGTAAATGATAAAGTTTGTGTACATCAAATAGGAAAGGAAAAATATTTTTGTGTTGTATAAGGCATATGGGGAGCTCTGGTAGCATAGTGGCTAAGGCACTTGACTGCTAACCAGAAGGCTGGCGGTTCAAACCCACCAGCCACTCCTCGGAAGGAAGATGGGGAAATCTACTTCCGTAGTGATACTGCCTCGGAAACCCAAGGAGGGGTCGCTATGAGTCGGATCTGACTTGACTGCACATAGCAACAACATAAGGCATATGAGATAGTAACCAAGATTTATGTACAATACTTTTGCTGAGGGCCAATGGAAGGTCTATGAGTGCATAACACAGACATTTTTATCATTTTTCTGATATTAAAAAAGCACTGGAGCCTCTTTTTTATGCATAATATTTCTCAATCCATTCCTTTTATTAGTGGAAAATTAATTTTAAGTGCATGCTGAAGTTTCTACATTGTTGATGATAAAATTACACTTGGATTTTTTTTTTTTAATATTTATTGTGATTTGGGTGAAAGTTTACAGGGCAAATTCATTTTCCATACAGTAGTTTATACACATTTTGTATCATGACATTGACTGCAATTCCCCACAATTTAAGAGCTGTCTTCCCACTTCCTCCCCGTAGATACCTCTTCCCTGTGTCCTACCCTCCCATGCAGTCCCACCCCCTGAGCTGTCTTCCTGTGAAAACACTGCCCTTCTGTTCTCCCATGATTGATTCCTCCAGGTAGTGTATCTACCTGATGTTAAAGTTCATCCTATATGGCTATCTATTGTTTCGCTGGAAGCCACAGGAATGAGTTCAATTCCAGACCTGAAGGGTGACTAGGGGTCATAGTCTGAGGGCTCTCACCAGGCTCTATCAGATCATCATACATAGTCTTTTTTTTTTTTTTTTATGATTTTGAATTTTATTCCACACTGTTCTCCCACTCTATCTAGGACCCCCGTACTGATCCCCCTCCAAGTGGTTGCCAGTGGTACCTGGGCACCATCTAATTCTTCTGGTCTCATGGTCATATAGGCTGAGAATTGCATGGCCTACCAGTCCCTTGGAGTAATTGTTTCCATGAGTCTTTGGTTTTCTTCATTCTTCTTTGCTCTGGACAAGTACAGACTCATTGTTGCATCTAGATGGTTGCTTGCAAACTTTTCAGATCCAAGTCATTACACACCATAGTTGGATGTAGAACAATCTTTTTGTGTAGTATGTTATGCTAGTTGAACTTGATGTCTTCTGTGACTATGGTCCCGAGCCCACAAGTCCAACTACTCACTCCCTCTGAGTAGCTGGCTGTGGCCAAGAAGCCACCACAACCTTGCCCCTTGTCAACTCTACTATTCAACTGGATATTCTTAGAGAAGATACAAATACCCATGTAGAAACATTTTCTGCTAACCCTATACATGGTCATGAGCACACACCCCTGACTATACCTGATCATTCATCCTGTCATTCTATCTATCCACTCGTAGATCAGTGCTTGCCATCACTGACAGCATAGTACTGTACATGCAGAAGGGTGCATCTTTATTGTCTGTACCTCCTATGTACCTCTCTGTGTCTTCCTCTTCCTCAATGTCACCATGTTGGTCACTCACAATTGATATATTGCCCTTCCTTTCACCCAAATCAATACTTGTCTCTACCTATCTAGCAGTGTTCCATTTCCTCCTCTCCCCTCCCACCCCTGGTAACCAACAAAGAAAGTTTCCTTCCATATATAAACGTTTCCTTGACTTTTTAAAATAATGACTGATATAATATTTATCTTTCTGTGATTGACTTATTTCACTCAGCATAATATCCTCCAAGTTCATCCACATTACGTGGTGTTTTGTAGAGTTACATTATTCTTTAGTGTTGCATAATACTCCATTGTGTGTATGTACCATAATTTGGTTGTCCATTCTTCTGTTGATGGGCACCTAGGTTTCCAAAATTTTGCTATCTGAATAGTGCTGTGATGAACATGGGTATGCATATATCTGTTCTTTTCATCGCCCTCACTTCGTTAGGATATTTACCTAGTAATGTAATGGCTGGGTCAAATGGTATTTCTAATTCCAACTTTTTAAAGAATTGCCATACTGCTTTCCACAGTGGTTGTATAATTTTACAGTCCCACAGCAATTTTGAGAGTCCCAGTCTCTCCGCATCCTCACCAGCATTTGGTATTGTCTTGTGTTGAACTTTGCTATTAGTACTGGGGCAAGATGGCATCTCATTGTTGTTTTGATTTGCATCTCTCTAATGGCTAATGATCATGAACATTTCTTCATGTGTTGGTTGGCTGCTTGAATATCCTCTTTGGTGAAGTGTCTATTCATGTCTTCTGTCCAGTTTTTAATTGGATTGTTTGTCTTTTTGTTGTTGAGGTGTTGGGGTTTTCTATAAATTTTAGAGATAAGTCTCTTGTTATGTGTGCTATTGCCAAATATTTTTTTTCCTATCCGTAGGTTCTCTTTTGACTCTTTTGGAGAAGTCTTTTGAAGCACATAAAAATAAAAATTTTTAGAAGGTCCCATTCATTTAGTTTATCTTCTGCTGTTTGTGTATTTCGGGTTATGCTTGATAGTCTATTTATGCCATAAGTTTGTTGTTGTTGTTGTTGTTATGTGCCGTTGAATCTACCCCAACTCATAACGACACCTCCTTGGGTTTCCAAGGCAGTATCACTAAGGAAGTAGGATTGCCCAAACTTCCTTCCAAGCAGTGGCTGGTGGGTTTGAACCGCCAGACTTCTGGTTAGCAGTCAAGTGCCTTAGGCACTGTGCTACCCAAAATTTGCCATAGTTTTTCCTTGAGAAACTTTATAACTTTAGGTTTCACATTTCAGTCCTTGGTCCATCTGGAGTTAGTTTTTGCAAATGGTGTGAGGTATGGATCTTGTTTCATTTTTCTGCAAATGGATATCCAATTTTTTCAGCACCATTTGTTAAAGAGACAGTCTCTTCCCCATTTAATGGATTTCAGTCTTTTATCAAAAATCAGCTGACCGTAGGTCAATGTATCTATTTATGGGTTCTCAATTTTATCCCACTGGTCTATGTGTCTGTCATTGTACCAATACCAGACTGTTTTGACAGTGGTGGCTATATAGTAGGTTTTGAGATCCAGGAGCATGAGACCTCCTACTTTATCCTTCTTCAATAGTCCTGTGCTCATCTGAGGTCTCTTTCCTTTCCATATAAAATGTAGTGATTGGTTTTTCCATATCTTTGAAGAATGTTGATGGGGTCTGGATTTTGATGTGTTCATTGAATGTATAGATTGCTTTGGGTAGTATTGACATTTTCACAATGTTCAATCTTCCTGTCCATGAGCATGATATGTTCTTCCATTTACGTAGATCTCTTGTGGTTTCTTAAAGTAGTGTTTTTTTTTTTTTTTTTGTACAGGTCTTTTGTTTCCCTAATAAGATTTATTCCCAAGTATTTTATTATTATTATTTGGTAGATAATGTAAATGGTATTGATTTCCTTAGGAGCTCTGGTGGCATAGTGCCTAAGGCATTTGACTGCTAACAGAAGGCTGGTGGTTCAAACCCACCAGCCACTCCTCAGAAGGAAGTTTGGGCAATCTACTTCCATAGTGATACCACCTTGGAAACCTAAGGGGAGGGGTTGCTATGATTCAGATCCGACTCCACAACAGTGAGTTTGGTTTGTTTTTTGGTATTGGTTTCCTTATTTCCTTTTCAGCAATCTCTTTGTTGTTGTAGAGGAATCCACCTGATTTTTGGATGTTGATCTTGTATCCTGACAATGCCAAATCTCTCAATTAGTTCCAGTAGTAAGAAAACTAGTCTCTTGGGTTTTCTATGTGTAGGATTATATCATCAGCAAATGGGGATAGTTTGACTTCTTCCTTACCAATTTGGATGCTTTTGATTTCCCTTTCTTACCTTATTGCCCTGGCTACAATGTTGAATAGAATTGGTGATAGAGGGCATCCTTGTTTGGGTCCTGTTTGCAAAGGGAATAGTTTCAGATTCTCTCCATTGAGAATAATGTTGGCTTTCAGTTTTGCATATATGTCCTTTATTGTGTTGAGGAATGAATGTCCCTTCTATTCCTATTTTGCTGAGAGTTTATATCAGGAAGGGGTGTTGATTTTATCAAGTGACTTTTCTGCATCAATTGGTATGATCATGTGGTTCTTTTCCTTTGTCTTATTTATGTGATGGATGGCATTGATTGTTTCTTTATTTTGAACCATCCTTGCATAGCTGGTATGAAGCCCAGTTGGTCATGATGAATGATTTTCTTGATATGTTGTTGGAGTCTATTGGCTAGGATTTTGTTGAAGATTTTTGTGTATATATTCATGAGGGATATTGGTCTATAGTTTATGGAAGCTTATTTTGCTTTGAATACTTCCATAAGTGGATTAGTTTCTAGTTTTGTCCTCATATGTGTTAATGGTTGTTTGCTGTTGGTGGTTCTCTGTCCAAAGGACTCCATCTAGCATTTCTTGTAAGGTTGGTCTGGTTTTCACAAATTCCCTTAATTTCTGCTTTTCTGGAAATATCCCAATTTTACCATCATATTTGAGGGACAGTTTTGCTAGGTATATAATTCTTGGTTGCATTTTTTTTTTTTTTTTTTTTCTTTCAGGGTTTTATGTATAGCATCCCATTGCCTTTGCTCCTGCTCATTTGCTGCTGAGAAATCAGAGCTTAGTCTTTTTGGTTGGCCTTTGTACATAACTTTTCATTGTTCCTGTATTGCTTTCAGGATTCTATCTTTGTCTTTGTTTTTGGTGAGTGTGATGATGATATGTCTTGGTGATTTTCTTTTGGGATCTATCCTGTTTGAGGTTCATGGGACTTCTTAAATGGATATAGTCTCATCTTTCATCATATCAAGGAAATTCTCTTCTAACAATTCCTCAACAATTTCCTCTGTGGTTTTATTTGTCTCTTTCTGTTCTGGAATACTGATTACATGTAAATTATTCCTCTTGATGGTATATTCCACATGAATCTTAGGCATTCTTCATTTTGTTTTGATCTGTTTTCTGATTGCTCCCCTTCCAAAGAATATTGAGGCATTTAACTTCAACCTGACTAATTCTGTCTTCCATTGATTCAATTCTTCTCCTTTGTCCATTCAATGTGTTATCTATTTCTGAAAATTTAGTCTTCATCTTCTGGGTTTCTATCTGTAGACTTTGTATTTCTAATTTTTCCATTTATTTTGCCTTTTATTTTTGTATTGTCTTCCAAAAGTGTTCTGGATTTTGTCCATTTTCCTTACAATTTTTGGTGTTTTCCTTGATCTGTCTCTCAATCCACTGATGGTACCTAAACGTAATTCATTTGAATTCCTTATCAGGAAGTTCTAGTGCTGCTTCTTCCTCAGGGATGTGTTCTGGTCCCTTGTTTCTACTGCTTTATCTTGCTTCTTTGTGTGGACTGTGATTGTTGTCTCGGAGACATTGTGATATTGCTGTATCAGTATTGAATTGGTGATTGTATTTTGGAGTGATTTGCCTAAGATTTTCATTTTCTTTGTTTTGTTTGGATGTATCTGAGTAAACAAGGTACTGTGCTCCTCTATTTGCTAGTTGGTGGTCCTTATGCACTCTCCACCTCTCTCCTAGTAGGTATGATAGAGAATGAGAAGGAATGCACAGATCTCTGGTAGCTGTTTGTGAAGAGCAGTAAAGCATGAGTCAGATTTATATTGGCTGTCATGTATCATTGGCCAGTTGATGCAGAAGCACGTGGTGGCCCTTACTCAGTAGGTGCGGCTGCAGGAAATGTGGGTGTGGTTGAGTTATATGCACACAGTTGCTGTCTCCCACTGAGACAAAAACAACAATTAGAAAAAAGAAACCAAAAAGTAAAAGTGAGGACAAAAATCACATACAACATAAACACACAGGAACAATCACCAAAAAGAGAAAGGAAATTTAAAAAAGAAAAAAAAAAAAAGAGGAAAGGCAATAAATGAGACAAAATATTAAAGAAATGCTTTAAAAAGTGAAAAGAAATATAAATAGAAAAAAAGGAGTAAACCACCCCCCACACACACAATATCTGGGAAGAGTGGAATAAGAGAAAAGAGTTAGAGTAGAAGTATAATGAAGAAAAAGATGGGAAAAATGCACAAAGAAAAACAAGGGACGAGAAGAACCACAAGTAAGAAAAAAAATGGGAACCAGGGAAAGGGAATAGAAAAGAAAAGTAGAAAACTGGAACCTGGAAAGGGAAAAGAAAGAATAATAACAAAAGGGAAAAGAAAAAGAAAGAATATTTTAAAAACAAACACACAAACAAAAACAAAAAAACAAATCTTGGTGTGGGTGCTGTGGGGCAGGACACCCAGGTTCTGTCAGAGTACACAGACTGGGATGGAATTCCTGCTGGCCCAGAAGGTGCGTAGAAGTGAGTGATGGCTGCACCTCCGTTCACCAAGAGGATGTGAGTTATAAGAGTTACAAGGGGAATATTGCACCTTTCCAGTTGTTAGCCTCTGGTATGTCCATGCTGTCCTCTGCCAACAGAGCCTATTCTTAGGTCCCTGGAATCTGAACAGGAATGCTCACAGTTTAAATATCCCAAATGGCTGCTACTTGTAAACATTCAAAATGGCTGTGCCCTATAGACAGGCAAAAGTCCACAGCCCAGTTTGTCTCCTTTGCTGTTTCTGTTTTTAATCAGCACTCACCAGTGCAGTTGTCCATGCAGCCTTTGGTGAGCAGGCCTGATTTTTAGGTTAATCTGGTGGAGTAATGCCTAAGGCATTTGACTGCTAACCAGAAGGCTGGTGGTTCAAACCTACCAGCCCCTCCTCAGAAGGAAGTTAGGGCAATCCACTTCCATTGTGATACTGCCTTGGAAACTCAAGGAAGGGTCTTTATGGTTTAGATACAACTCAATGGCAGTAAGTTTTTTTGGTTAACACTACTTGGAAATATTCACACTGTTTGTGCAGGATAGCTGACAATCCACAGCTCTGTTTGTCTCCTTATTCACTATTTTCATTCAGGTTCTATTAGTTGGTGTTTAATCCATTTCTGTATCCTTCCTTTAAAAGCTCAGGGTTCCAGGATTATCTTCTGTATCTGTGTCAATTGGTTTCTCTTTACTTTGTTGAAGAGAGTCTGTGTAGCTTGTTTGAGTATTCTGCCATCTTACTGGACGCAAACTTGGAATTTTTAAAATTATACTACATAGGACTTCCCAGTTAAGTACATATTTTTTTTATTGTTGAAAAATACTGTAAATATTTTTTTGACACCATAAAATAAAGTTTTGCAAGGCAAAATCAATGGGCTAATTTTTCCATAATGTAAATGGTCTTTTTGTCATTCATTCACTTGTTTCTTTATTATTTATTGTTAATTATCATGTATTTTATTTTCCCTCAGTGAAAGAAGGAAAACTGATGATAGCCTTACTAATTAATGAATCAGAATAATTAGTTACCCCAAACCCTAAACCAAACCAGTGGCCGTAGAGTCACCTCCAACTCATTACGACCCCGGTTGTTGCAGAGTAGAGCTAAATTCCAGAGTTTTCAAACTGTATCCTTTCAGAAGCAGATTGCCAGACATGAAGCATGACACTGCTGAGTGGGTTTGAACCCTTTAGTTAGTGGCCAAAAGTTTAACCATTTGTACCACCCAGGACTCCATTAATTACACAGACTATTGAAATAACATTACTGTGCATACCAAATAGATGCTTGAATGATAAGTTTCCTGTAGTCAAAATGTACACCAAAGAGCTCTGGTTGGCACAAGTGGTTAAATGCTTGACTGCTAATTGAAAGGTCAAAGGTTCAAACACATCAACTTCTCTGGGAGAACAGTTTGACAAAGTGCTTCCATAAAAATTACTCCTTTAAGAACCCTATAGGGCAGTTTTTCTCTGTCCTATAGGGTTGCTGTGAATTGGAGTCAACTTGCAGACAGTGGGTAAGTTTTTGGTTTGGTTATATCAATCACATAAAAATGTGCTGGATTACCTAGCTGGCTTTTGTGCTTCTGGTAGAATAGACAAAAGACACAAGAAGACTAAGTTACACTAAAGCAGTGAGTCAAAACAGTTTTCTCAGTTCAACTTGAATTTGTATTTTACCAAGCTCCTTGTTCATTCCCAAGCTTACTCATATTTGAAAATCACTGCAATGATGATTTATTTTCTTAATAAAGCTTTTCTTGTAAGTGGTAGACTACTGTAGTGTAAATTATTGTCATCAAGTAACCTAAGAGCAGAGTTAACATCAGAATCAACCAGTTACAAGATAAAAACAGATTTCTTGGTCCACTCCCAAAATAGATTCTGTGACTGTGGCTTTGGGGAAGAGAATTTCCATTATTACTATGTATGTCAGCTGAATATGATGCAAATTATCATTTGAGAAACATCATATTACTTAATTTTGAGGGAAAAAGGGGTTTTTTGATTAGAAGAGTTAAAAGCAATGACAAATTTTCATTATAAGTTACTTTAGATTGGGATATTTAAGCAGGTAGTAGCATAAAAACCTTATCAGTGTGAGACAAGTGGAGAACTATAAGTGGAATATAATACAAGAATTACAAACCAAAAAACCAAAACCAAACCCACTGCCATCGAGTTGATTCCAACTCATAGTGTCCCCCAATAGGTTTGCGAGGCAGTAAATCTTTATAGAAATAGATTGCCCAGTCTTCCTTCCACAGAGTAGCTAGTGGGTTTGAATTGCCAACATTCTGGTTAGCAGTCAAATGCCTTACACACTGCATCACCAGGGAGGTAAAAAAAGTGAAAAATATTAGGGATTATGAGGAAAATGTTACAGTTTGGATTCTCTAGGAAGTATAGGTCAAAAATGAGAGGTATTTTGTCAATTTATTACATTATTTTTTTAAAGATAGCTTCACTGGGGAACAACTGAACAACTGAACTTTCAAGAAACAGTAATTTAAGGAGGATTTGAGAATTGCCTTGGGGATTTGAAAGGGCCATTGCAAGACCATCAGGTAGTGCAATGAATGCAGGAGGTGGGGCAATGAATCCTTTGTGATACTTTCTAGCTCTAGGCAAGATGTACCTTTTGAGAGTCATGTTTTATATGAAATTAATTAAATTTTCTAGTCACACTGTATTCACATGTATTGTAACATAAATGTAATGTTTTATTTTCCATTGACATTCTCAAAATAATTACCATATTTTTTCTATGACTGCAAGTAAAATAGTTTGCAAAGCATTTTTTTTTTTTTTTTTTTCCTTCATGCAGTAACAATTTGTGCCAGAAATCATGACTGAGGTTTGGGAAGCGTACTAAGAAAATGTTTCTGCCCTTTTGCTGTTATAGACTTGGTGAAGTAGATAGCTTTAGCCCCACTCCCAGCAGTAACCCCCCCCCCCAGGAAAAATGAAGAGTTCAAGGCCTACTTTTTTCTCTTCATACTGCACATTTAAATAACCTGTGCATCACTGAACTCAGCCAGAAATTCACAGTTGCAGGGACCCAAACCCAGGTCTGCTGAGGCGGCAACTCAGATGGTATGGCTCAGTTATTGGCATGATTTAGACGCTCCATGGGTGATTTTGATGCACAGCTAGGGATGGCAAAATTTTACACAGCTAGGTTGGTGAGAGCAAAGCAAGTGGATCATTATTTCTACTTGAGGAATGAGTGAGTAAAGTCAAGTGGATAACTCCTTACAAGAAGTAAGTTTTGAGTTGATTTTTGAAATTTGGTAGCTGTTTTCTAGGTAGTGAATGAAAAGTCAAGAATCTGAGCAGTTTTCCCTGATTCCATCTGAGTACATCTATGCTTGGAGTTTTCAGTGGGTGATTTTTTGGAGGTAGATTATTAGGCTTTTTTCCCAAGGTACTTCCGAGTAGACTCAAACATCCAACCTTTTGCTTAGGAGGTGAATGTGTTAACTATTTGTACCACCCAGGGGTCTCTCTGTCTGTCTGTTGTCTACATCTAACAGTTGTCTATATCTAACAGTCTGTCTTCTTGTATCTATCTTTCTCTTTATCTAATGAAAGGGCACCATATATATGTTGTTGTTGTTATGTGCTGTTGAGTCTGCCCCGACTCATAGCGACCCCTCCTTGGGTTTCCCAGGCGATATCACTACAGAAGTAGATTACCCAACCTTCCTTCTGAGGAGTGGCTGGTGGGTTTGAACTGCCAGCCCTCTGGTTAGGAGTCAAATGCCTTAGGCACTATGCTACCAGAGCTCCTGGTATATATGTGTGTGTATGTGTATGCGTGTTGATATGTATGTTTATATATAAATAAGATCAACTGAATTATAAAATTATTAGAAAGCATAAAAGTCAACAGGTATTGTTGTTATGTGCCGTGGAGTCGGACTGAATGCATAGCGACTCCTCCTTGGGTTTCTGAGGCAATATCACTACGGAAGTAGATTGCCCCATCTTCCTTCCGAGGAGTGGCTGGTGAGTTTGAACCACCAGCCTTCCGGTTAGCAGTCAAGTGCCTTCAGCACTATGCTACCAGAGCTCCTCAAGAGGTATTAGAGCTACCCAGTGACAAGCAGGATTGTTTTAGCTGAGGTGACTGTGATCAACTCACAGATATTTTGCAGGAATCATAGATAAAGCTGGTCTTTACTTATTGAACAACTAGTATGTTGTAATGCACACCCAGTGTTTACTAAACATCATATGTTAGGCTTCATATAGTTTATATTAGTGAATCCTTATATTAGCCATTTGTGATTTGAATTATTTTATAGATGAAGAAACCATTCTCAATGAGATTAAATGCCATGTCCAAGCCATGACACACAGTAACAATTCATGCTTCTTAATTTGATTCAGATCTAGCTAATAACAACAATCATATCTCAAGTTGTAGATTCATCTTTCTTACTTGAATACTATTCAACAAGATTCACTTGCAGCATAAATCAAGGATAAAGATTCTAGAAGTGTCTTAAATTGGAGGTGGAACAACACAAGGCAACCAGACGAAGGGCCAAGAGGGATGTTCACATTTATGACATAGCAAAATTGAGGAAGAGAGATTTGCTGAGACACAAAGAGAGTTTTAAGAGAACAGGAAAGAAAATGTTCAGAAACATCTTTACAGGAAATGAGTAATTGGGAAGAAAATTCAATCATAGGAAGATGAGAGAATCCGTTTAAGTTGAGACTTAAAAGGCAAGGAGTGCTCAGACCAGACTCAGATGAATTCTTTGAGTTTAAGTCAATGCCTTTTTCAAGGGGCAGTTATCAGTGTTTCCTACAAAAATCCAGTCTGAGGGACTTGTTGCTCTGAGGTGAGTCTCCAGAACCTATCTGATGTGATCTAAAGGAAAGGTGAAGCCGGCCCCAACCTCTTAAAAAAGAGCTGAGGTTCCCAAGAAAAAGGCTTTCTTTTAATTCTTCAGGCTGTGACTTATTTGCTGTGGTAACTAGAAGTGATGATTAGTGGGGAGGAAAAGGAGGAGAGAGGTGTTCAGTCTGTAATCCACCAGCTGGAAAAGGAAATAAATCACACAGATAAATTTAAACAGGGTTGGAGCACGGTAGTCAGAAACACTGAAGCAGCCATTGCGTAGTGTGTGGGGCGGGGGTGGAGAAATGCATATCCTCTCCTAAGATGTTAAAGTTTTCGAATTAGAATGACTCTTCTACTCCAGAGTTTTATCGTTTTGCAGATGAGTGATTCCAGGGTGAAGTAAATGTACTTGGTAAAAGTTTGTGTATTTTCTGAAGACAAAACACTCTCCTGCTCAAAAACCTTTGTGGTTATTTATAGCCTGTGATTCGCGTTAAAATAGCATGGCCTTAACATTCTGATATTGTATGATCTTCTTTCAAGCTCTGTCTAATCTCATATCCACCCGTTCTGCATGATTTCTACATGAACAGAGATGAACAGTTTTGGATGAACATTGTGGCATAGTAGTTAAAAGCATAAACTCTGGAATTAGAATGCCTAAGTTGAAATCCTGTGCCATAGTTCCTTATTCATAAAGTAGGGATACTGGTGTTTACAGTCACATAAGGCTTTGAAGGGGATTAAACTACTTTCCAAAAAACAACAGCAACAATAACACAAACAAACCAACCCAAACTCACTGCCATCAAGTTGGTTCTGACTCATAGTGACCCACATTGGCTTTCTGAGGTGGTAAATCTTTATGGAAGTAGATTGTCCCATCTTCCTTCTATGGAATGGCTGGTGGATTTGAATTGTAAACCTTCTGGTTAGCAGTCAAATGCCTTAGGCTCTGTGCCACCAGAGCTCGCTAAACTACTTTAAATATATATATAGTTGTTGTTGTTGTTATGTGCCATTGAGTCAGGCCTGACTCATAGTGACCCCTTCTTGGGTTTCTGAGGCAGTATCACTATGGAAGTAGATTGCCC
>NW_006921918.1:689224-729336 GCF_000298275.1 Orycteropus afer afer
ATTAATATTTAGTAAGTAGAAGTGAAAGGTAGCTATTATTGTTTTTCTTGACCACTTTGAACGCAGGGATACCAAACTGTTTAGCAATACAAGGTCCTTGGCTTGAGTAGTCCAGTGGTCCAGTGGAAGAAGAAAAGATGTGGAACTAGTTAGGGTGATAAGACTCTTAAACATGAGTAGAATTTTGCTGGGAGATGAGAAGACAGGAAAGTGAGTCATGGGGCAAGGACATTCCAAACAAAGGAAATTTCATGGACAAAAGCACTGACTTGAAATGGAAGGGCAAGAATGGGTAACGGTAGCATGTTCAGCATTGCTGGAATATGGCAGGAGAATAATGAACTTGGGTGATTTACAATAAGGTAGTTAGTAAAAAGTGTTCTGGATTAAACTAAATTCAGTCCAACACCCCCACCCCCCTGTAGGCAGGGAATGACATGTTCACATTGGTTTCTTTGAAACATAATACTGACTGCATTTCCACCACTATCCTTCTAGGTATGAATTGTGTGTTTGCTAATATTTAATTTGGGAGTTTAGGGAGCAGTCTGTCCATTATATCAATATTGTTTCATTGCATAGTTGGGGATCAGAATCACATATTATCAGAGGGTTGAATATTGGAATCAGATACTCTAATATATGTTTGTATGTGTGTATATAAACTGCGTGAAGAATCAGAATGTGAATTGTTTAATTTTTAATTTATTCTTTTTAAGGTTTGACAGCAGCAGCTGCAGCAGCTGCTGCTGCTACCAATGCAGCCATTGCCGAAGCAATGAAGGTGAAAAAAATCAAGTTAGAAGCTATGAGCAACTATCATGCTAGTAATAACCAACATGGAGCAGATTCTGAGAATGGAGACATGAATTCAAGTGTTGGTAAGTTCTATGTTCACTGAAAGTTAGGGTGATCATTATGATACCAATTTACTTTCTTGTCCAGAGCAAAATTATTGGCTATCCATTTAAGATGTTTGTACTTTTGGCTTGGGAAACAGCATCTATTTTGAAGATGCCACTTTGCCTCCCACAACAAAGAATCTAAATTAATAATCAACACTATTTTCATGACAGGATCAATGTATGTCCTCAATATCTATTTCAAGTATTACTATAAATATCCTTCATAATAAAAAGGTTTAATAATCAGAATTTCACAAAATAACTAAAGGTACCCAAAACACCAAACTCACTGCCATTGAGTCAATTCCTACTCATAGTGACTCCCTTTAGGTTTCCAAGGCAGTAAATCTTCATGGAAGTAGATTGTCCAGTCTTCCTTCCACAGAGTGGCTGGTGGGTTTGAACCACCAACCTTCTGGTATGCCTTAGGCACTATGCCATGAAAATAATATTAAAATATATCTTTTTCTTTCTCGATGCATTTGTTATCAAGTTAATAAATTCACTATCAGTGTTGCTAAACATATAAACATATCCTTTCACATGCAATCAGTGGTAAGAATTATGTTTATGGTTTTTCCTTTCTATACCCAACATTATCAATTTCTCTCTTTTGAAAAAGTACTTAAATTCTCTTGATTTCTTTTTTTTTTTCTTACCCAACATATGGGGAGAGACAGATGAAAAGTTAACAGTCACTGCGGAACCAAAAGGCACAGTTTTATGTTTGTAGAATATTTGAGTAATTTTTTGGTATTCAAACACAATTTCAGAAATGGTTTAGTTTTCTTTCATTGATGAAATCTTTGACATCTGTCTTTGACATCTGCCACTGCACCATAATGCTTCCCTTTATGCAGAAGGCATGCTTGAAAATACAATTTCACAAAAGAATTTTGGATAGTGAAAGATAGGTACAAGATACTACATTCACGATATGTGCATGAAGACACAGTAATCCATAGCAATTCAATTAAATTCACTTCTTCATGTAACATCTTAACAGATTATTTAAGATAATCAGCCACTTGCTACTCTCAGTCTGTTAACATATATGGTTAGGGTACAGGAAAGAACACTATGTGTTTTAGAAATCATTTCCATAACACTTCCCTGGAAGCATACACTAGATCTCAGTTTTAGGTTAGAAGGTAGTTTTCAAAGATGTACACAGAACACAAAGCCCCTCTTCCAGTGATGCCAAAAGGCAGCTTCTAATGTAGGAGGGAACAAATAGAACTTTTTAGCAGAACTACATAAGGGAAGTAGGAAAGGACTTGGCAGTAACAGATTTGATTTGAGAGTAGGTTACAAGCAAAGTGGTGACAATTCTTAGAAGGATGAAAGAGGTGGAAGAGAGCCAAGAGTGATGGCTCTAAAATCTGCAAGAGCCTAAGGAAGACACCAGTACTTGCCTTTATAGTGCTTCTAGTGGGGGGACAGGGGAGACAAGGGATTGCTTAGGTCATGGCTTACACACATAAATTTAGACTTTGAAAAGATAAAATTGTAAAATTGAATTAAAATGGAGGAATTGTAATTCTGCTTTTAGAACTATACATACACATTATTTTAGAATAGCACCTTTTTGTTTAATTTGTCCTATAACACAGGCAAAAAATTAAACACTTAAAATGTAAGTAATTAGCCACTGTAAATTATAGTTATCACTCCAAAACAAAATCTGTATTTATTTTTCCATAATTTTAGAAGAGTAGGCTTTTAAGGCAGACTCTTTTTGATAGTTGATCTTGTGTTGAGAAAGGGTCCTTAAAAACAGGCACTTTAATAAACATTGAAACATGCTGCCACTGTTTGAATTTACCTGAGCAGCAAAGAGAAGTTGGCCTTGAGGAAATCAACGAGCATAAGATAAGGAGAAGATGGCTTCTAGTTAAATACTGGCTTATATTTAACTTTTAATATCATAGAATAATATTTACCTAGTGACAAAATTCCAGCTTACCTTAATTATGTCGATGCAAGACTATAATAATAGCTTTAAAAAGAAACAATTTGAATTTTCTTTCCTGTTTTAGTTGGAAGAAAACTCTTTAGTTCTATTAAAATATTTAATAGGTAGTTTGTACTCCTCCTTAATTTTGTCATCTACTGTGCACACCAATTTGAACCTGTCGCAGAAATTTATGTGAATTTTCCTAGACAGGTCTGAACATTGAGTATCTGAACATTGGTGCTATGGGTAGCCTTTAAGGCATGTAGATCATTTATGGTGAATAGCAATAGCTGATTGGGGAAAACAATGTTACCATTGTTATTTTTATTCTATTCCCTCATGCTGTTTTCCTCTAAGAATGTACAATTTATTATCATTCCTGAGCATCACCCCTCCCAACACATTTTTTAGAAATCAGAGAAAGTGAGTATGGGGTGGGAATGAGAGAGGTTGTGGGAAGTACAGAGCAAAGATTGGGGTGAGGAGTGAGTTTGCATAATCAAAGCAATTGTTGAATTGAGCAGTTGGTTTATATGGCTTCATTTTTCTGTGGATCTGAGGGCAATGTCTTCTGCTTGTTAACTATTCAATAATTTCTCATTCTAAGCCTCTGGAAAGTTATGTAAGCTTTCTGAGCTTGCTATTCTACATCTGTAAAATGGCATGTTGTTGTTGTTGTTATGTGCCGTCAAGTCGGCCCTGACTCACAGTGACCCCCTCCTTGGGTTTCCGAGGTGGTATCACTACGGAAGTAGGTTGCTCAACCTTCCTTCCGAGGAGTGGCTGGTGGGTTTGAACTGCCAGCCTTCTTGTTAGCAGTCAAGTGCCTTAGGCACTATGCTACCAGAGCTCCCGTAAAATGGCATAAGGGAGAGTATCTAACATCATGAGAATTAAAGAACATACTTGTCAAGTGCTTATGATATGATTTATCACAGTGTCTGCAAAACAGTGTTGGTCACCAGTAAGACTAGTTGTTTTGCTCTTATTATTATTTCTCCAAAGTGCCCTCCTAAAAATTACCTTTTTCCTCTTTTTTCTACAACCGTTTTTTGCTTCCGTTTTCTTGTGTCTATACCAAATCTTCTTCACTAAGCTGTAGGCCTGTGAGGAATTTTTTGGTAAGATGTTGTTTCCTTGGATTTTGTTGTACATTTAATTTTAAATCATTCTAGGAACACAATCATAGTCGTAGTACAGTCCCTGCACTCCAGGGACAAACAGTGGATGGATAAGATGACTGCATCAATACACACTCCTCACAGGATGGACTGGGTCTTTCAGGAGCTCTAGGGAGCTTGAGAAGCTTAGAAAAACAGTCTTGAAGCATCTGAATTCTATAAGTAATCCAAAGAGTCTCAGAGGCCTGTATTTCAGAACACAAACTTACAGCTCTCACGAATCTAACACTTGGCTCTTTGAAGTAGTAGAAACCCTCAGAGAGGTGCTACTTAAATGATGCATTATTGCTTCTTAGCCTTGCTCATGTTTTTGGAAGTCAGTTCAAGGCTCCTATATATATCTAGCTCACAAGGTCTACTAAATAGTTTAAGCCTTTGACTTTTAGGAACACAGTTTTGGCCTTGGTTGTAAATGAACCCTTATTGCACCAGAAAATAGATTTCACTTTTGGTGGGTTTGTTTTAATTTTGCTTGGTAAGATTAGGGGTTATTTTATTATAGCTGACTCTCTCCCGCTTGTAATATGAATCATACAAAAAATTAGCCAGAAAGAGGTGTTTAAAACAACCTCTGACACTGACAAATAATTATTTTATATCCCAATTCTACATGGTCACCTTGAGCTCACATCTTTCCAACAGAACGAACACGTAGGAAGAAGTGAGGACCTTAGGATAGATCTGAGTGAGGCTTCCGCATGCTGAGTAAAATATATGGCCGTGTCGCCATTCTCCCTCATCCACAATCAATTGAATTCTTTTAGTTTAATATTTACTTGCTAAGATGAGATGCTAGTCTGCATGGTGATAAACAGTCTGCTCCTGGCATCTGAAGGTGACCTGTCAGTTCATATAGACAAATCTCCTGCTTACTGAAATGTACAAAATAAATCATTAAAGCAGGCAGGTGCTCATTCCCAGATTTAAATCACCATAGATTTATGATTTGAATTAATGCTTCATTTGGCCAAAGAAATAGATGCTGAGACAAATGATATGCACTGGTTGGGGTTTCCATACTGTAGCCATCCTGATATTGATTACTGAGATGTCTTTGCAATCTCTTGTTTATATCAAGTACTATCTTGTGACAGGTTGGCTGATATGAGCTACATTGCAGATAAGAAGGAAAAATGTCCTGGATTCTTTTTAGTGGCAACACTATCCACAACATACAAGCCAGATAAATTGCTATTTTTTTGCTTTAAGGACTGATCTACATAACCAGCTTAAAACATGCTGCTTGGAAATTGGGACTGGGATATTGGAAAAGTTGAATTTAAAACCCGTGAACCCAAGGTCAATTCAACGATCTCTATCGCTGTGTTTTTATCTGCTTATTTATTTATTTATTTATTTATGGCATTGTACACATTTTTAAGGATACTAAATCAATCACAATTGGTTTAATCTAAATAAGGACACTGAATTTTTTACTTCTAGTATTTAAATGCCACATAAATATTGATATATTGAGAATTTCTTAATAGTTTTTGTTATTTAAATTCTTGCTAAGCCTAATATCTTGTCCTTTAACTTATGACGATGAAGGAAATAACTCTTAAAAGATATATGCATTAAACAATATTCCTGAGTACAAGACTTTGTGGACTATGACTTACAAAGAGGCAGGAAAAGACTGCGTTTTTACTTCTCTTAACATATTATTTAAGGAAAACGCTATGTACACAGTTTAAAGAATACTCAGAGGATTTAAGAGAACCTCTGCTGGTCGCTAATATCTGACTCATAGAACTGGTAAACAGCTATCAACAATAGTAGATTGCTTGCTTAGTAGGAAATGAGTTCATATCTATTCAAAATATGATCTTAAAACAGATGTCCTGAGAAAATCTCATTGTTTAAACTATAGTCATAACCCCCTAACTGTTGTTATTTCTTGAAGGAAGTGAAGTAATCTGAAAGACTTCAGGATTTCTCTTTCTGAATGCTGATGGACATGGGCAAGAGTGCTCTGATAGCTGTTGTTAGGTCCCATTGGGTCAGTTCCAATTCATATACCAACCCTGTGTACAACAGAATGAAACACAGAGTGATCTGCAAAGCTGAGCCCCTTGCACATGTCCCAAATATAGGATTCTTGTTCGTTTTCTCAAACTTACTCTAGTTAGGCTGTAGGGATTTCAACTAAAAATTAGAATCTGAGTTTGGGATAAATGGCTGTGGTTCTGTAGTTGCATTCCTTACGCCTTCCATCTCCTGTCCACCAATCAACAAAACAGAACAAATAAATAAACAAACACACACAACAAAGCCAAACAGATATGGAGATAAATTCTCCTCATTAGCTGATCACCTCATTTTTTTTTTTTAACAATTCTTGCAGAAGTAGAACTGTTTATACTGTAGTCATTTCCGTTCTTCAAATGCATGTGTCTATTTGGAAAGGAAACTTAGTTTTATGATTTCGGGAAAAAGTCTTGGAGACCTTGAGAAAGCAAATAAAAGGAAACTGAGAACACAGGCTACCAAGCAGAGCCCTGCAGTTGCACATTGGATTCTCTGCCTTGGCAATGTTAATGAACCTCAAATCCTTCCTATAATTAGATGAGGGAATTGCTTATATTTTCAAACAGATGATGCTGCTATAATGAAACGATTGACAGGGAATTTAAGAGTGTCTACAGTAGTCATTTGGTTTCTGTTATAAAAAAAAAAAAAGTTTAAAAAGAAGATTGGCTTTAGACATAGGTCCTGAGAGAGGTAGTAATTTACATAGCATGCTATGACAGGTGTCTTTGTATAGCAAAGAAATAAAATGGAAGACTAGAGAAATGATGGGCAGGTAGAGCAAATTTTTTGGGAGGGGGTGTCCTATGCTCATTCTGCTTAGGTTCTTTAAAAGGGGCCGAGACTCAAGAGATGGATCCGGATTGAGTGCACAGCTGTAACTGCTGATGAGCTAATTGCTCCTTATCTCTCAGCCCCATTCATCTTCATTTTTTACCAATTACTGAGAATTATCTGTGTTCTCAGTTGGATATGAGAGTTAATCCTTTTTGGTTAAGCTGGCAGTACTGTGAGCAGATTCCAAATCGGAGGGTGAAAAAGCCAAAGCAAGCTTGCTCTAAAAATGTCTCCAGTTCAATTACCGTATCACTGATTCATAAGAAATTTGCCATTGTTTAACAGATTAAATGTGGAAAGTTTTTTTTTTTTGGTAACTTTCTTAATGTTTCTCTGCCGAACAATTATTTTAAGATTGCTTTTCCTGTCTGATGAGTAAAATTTAATGATATTAACAGCAAGGAACTTGTAAACATGGAAACACACACAAGACTACCCTAAAAGGCCAAAAATATTCTGACACGTGAGACAAGGAATATTTTAGAAACTATAGCTGTCAAATTATACAATAGGCATTTATCATTGATGCTTTTGCTCTCTGTGACTTCACAGATGGTCTGGAAAGTATGGCTAAGTATCAACCTTTTTCACAAATGTCACATTAGTAACTTTAATGGAAGACCACATAACCATTTCTTAAAAGTATAGTTATTTCCATGGTCAGTTATTCAGTCTATTGTTAATAACCGTTATGTTTAACATTATCCCATATACAGAAGATGTCTTTATAGTCTGACATTTCACACAAAGTTGTTTAGGACAGCATTAAAAACAAAACAGGAAATAGTGACCTCCTCTTTCATAAATTTTGATTAATTTATAACTATTTAATATTTTGGTCGTTTTTCCTTTATTCATTATTTTAAATGAGATAGTAAAGTGTGAAAACCTAAGGAATAAATAAATACAAAATTAACCCAAAATCATTGTCTAGAATTTGAACATCTAATAGTATAATCAAGAAAATCCTTTTAGATCTGTTAAAAAACTAGTGTGGGGGAAGAAAAAGCAAAATGTAAGTCATAGGATCTAGAGTCTAATAATAATTTAGCTAATGTTGTTGTTGTTATGAGCCATCGAGTCTATAGCTATTTAAGTAAAGTCAACTTCTCAACTTTCTTATGTAGTAATAAGGAGTTTGCTGTCCAATTTCCCTTTTGATTCTAAACTCTGGATAGAAGATAAAAGGCATAAAAGTATTTTGTAAAGCACTTTTGTAAAATAATAATAAAAATAACCCAAAACTATGTAAGTGTTCAAAAACAGGACATGATAAGTGTATAACATCATTTTACATCTTAAGCAACCATTACAATATAATGTATAGAATGGAAAATATTTACTTTGAATATAACATCAAAAAGATGATGCAAAATTTTATACTTATATACTATATATGCAGTTAGAGTTTGGAAGGAGTTGGACTAAATTTATAGTTGTTATGGTTTTGTGGAAGAATAATGGTATTTTTTTCCAAAAATATTTAATATACTGTAGCGTAGTGCTGAACGCACTTGACTGCTAACCAGAAGGCTGGCGGTTCAAACCCACAAGCCACTCCTCAGAAGGTAGGTTGGGCAATCTACTTCTGCAGTGATACTGCCTTGGAAACCCAAGGAGGGTTCCCAGTGAGTTGGGTCCGACTTGACGGCACATATAACAAAAAGAACAACAAAATTAGATGTTTTAAAATGACATGTGAATATATTAATAATTGGTCATTTTATGAAGCTCATTTTCATGATTTTCTAGAAAATGGATAGCATCATTTTGCATTTTCTCTTCTAACAGTTTTTGACTTTCACTGGTTAATATAAAAAGAATAAAAGCAATAATACTCATAACAGATGCTATATATGGAAAAAATATGTTTATGAAAAAAAATTTTGTTCAACATGATGTATTACTAAATCCATTTCTATATGTTAATAAAAACTTAGAGTATGATCAATAACATATATTAGTTTCCTATATGAATTATTAAATGCATTAGGAGTTCTGGTGCAGTAGAGCTTAAGGCATTTGACTGCTAACCAGAAGGCTGGCAGCTCAAATCCACCAGACACTCCATGGAAGGAAGACTGGTCAATCTACCTCCATAGTGATACCACCTCGGAAACCCAAGAGGGGTCGCTGAGTTGGGAATGACTCCACGGTAGTGAGGTGTTTTTTTTTTTTTTTTTTTGGTATAGATAAGCAGAATGGAGAGGATATTTTCATTTCTTCGTGGAATCAGTTCCATGTCCATGGAGATTTTTTTTTTTTTTAATTTATGTGGACAGTTGGAAAACATAATTAAAAAATACCAACCCAGAATTTTGTTTTGGCTTCATTATGGTTTATTGCAACTCATGACTGGATAATGAAATAAGTTTAGTAACTCATGCCTATCATTCATATATATTAAATAATTTCATTTGACTTAATAAGCTTATATATGTACATATCTATATCTATATATGGTATAATAATAAGACATAAGAAAATGTGAGGTATACCCAAGTAGATATTTTATATAATAGAGTCTATCATGTTCTGTCAGATGGAATACATAGCATTCTTGGAAATATGATTTTCTTTGAGGAAAGATCATTATAAGCTGATATCAAGAACTATGATATCATAAGAACTATGAAAATAAAATATCATGGGAAGAAACATTTCAATATAAAATAACCCTTGGCTATATTCAGTCCTTATTCAGATTGGACAACTCTTATTTTATTCATAAATATAATTTTCCATTATTTTATTTGTTTTGTTCTTTTAACTTAATATTATTGATCCTGTACAATTAGAGGAAATCTTTAACTTTATATTATGTAGAATCTAATGTTTGGTAGTACATATTTTCAAATATCTCATTATGATCTCATAGCAGAAAATACATTGTTTGAAGTGTCACTAGGGTCTTCATGGTCTCACATTATTATTAGTGGGGAGTGGGCACTGTCATCAAAAGTTTGTAACTCTGAACCCAAAGGACCTGTCACCAGACCTAGTATTTCATATTTGTGTAACTGTGATTGCTCTCCAAATATTCCAAAATTGTACAAATTGATTTTATATGAATTATGACATGTCAAATTGAATATAAAATAGTATAACTAAACCATAATAAGTAAATAAAACAGTCGTTGACATAAATGACTGAAAGTCAGTTCAGTTAAGAGGAAACAATGTGGCATACATAGTTGCACATGCTCTTGATGGGCATCAAAAAAAAAAAAAAAGCAACAACAAAAAAAACACACCTTGGATTATTTGGAAGATAGGAAGGAATGGAGGATTTAAATATGGTTTTCTTTAACAGCAGGTCATAATGGAAACACAGACCCTTACATTCAGTGCTGAGAGAATTACCAGTTTGATAATGATTAGGAATGTTGTTATTAAAACAGTATGTGCAGTTCATTTTCAACAGTTTTGAATTAGAGTCTGCACTAATGAAACGGATACGGTTTCCTTCACAAAGGGCAGATCTGTTAGTTAATATCACTGCGGCAGTGCCTTGCAGACCATGCCTTTAGCTCTATTTGTATTTCACAGCATGATAAGCAAAGAGTGTTGATTTTCAAGGATCCTGCTGATGAAAGGTAATGGCATTATTACATCTTTATCTCAAAAGCAGAACTGAGTGGTAAATGATTTTTTTTTTCTCTCTCGCACAAAAGATTTCTTGGTTAGAAAGCTTTTTTTTATTTCTTTACATCATTTTAGTCTTAGAAATGAAATGTTATTATTTAATGTCTGCACAGCAAGCTTGAAAGCACCTAATAGGGAATGGATTGGAAGTGAAGTACCTCCTGCTCACAGATATGGATCTTCTCAGTCACACGCTGTACCAGCTGTCATCCCAGCCATACTGCTGTGATTTAATTAGTCTGTTTATGTCCTTTCTAATAATATTTCCATCTCTATGAAAGGACAAATGCGACAGGGACTTTGTCCCTTTCTGGTTCTGCAGACTGAAGAATGTGGCCTACATCTGATATGTGGGGTTGCGGAATTGAATCACCATTCCTGTCACTTCAAGCTGTTGATAAATTGTTCAGCCAAGAAGTGTACTTACTTCCTTGGGGTCATATGTGGGCTGGAGTAATAATCTGCATAGGAACAAAGAGAGGATGGATGGATGCATGTGTGTGTGTATGTGTGTGTGTGTGTCCAGTCATATTCGTGTATGATATTACACGTTTTAAAATTAAAATAACTCACAAGAAAATGCAAACTCTGCATTTTTATCAGTGTCATGCCTGTCTTTATGGTATCTACCTCTTTTCATCAATTGGGTTCATACAAAATTAAAATATTTTAGGAACTCTCGGAAAAGTTTTCAGATATATGATCGTGATTATATAACATCAGATGATTTTTAAAAGAAGTATATATTTTTAAAAAATCAGTAATTCATCTGAAATTTAACCTGCATAACAACATAGATTGGGGTCTCTGGAAAAATCTCAATTTGATATAAGATACTAACTTTCCAGTGTTCTAGGGAAAGAAGACCTCATCTTCATACAACATTTAATAATGATATTTTGTTTAAAATTTTTTCAGAATGTGTAGTTGATTTAGAAGAATATCTTTGTTCAAAACAACCAACCACACTACGCACATATCCACTCAATTATATAAATATGCATGCATTAATAAGCAAATACAAAAGTTATACAACTGCATTTAATATATATCAGTGATTAATAATTTATACTCAGGTACTATATCATTTGAGTAATTCAAAGCTACTTCAAAACCCAGTGGCTTTGAGACCATTCCTGATTCTGCCTTAAGATTCTAGAACCTTGTAATATTTCACGAAATAGATAGCTATAATAGAGATAGTGAAAAAACAGAGAGAGAACTCTGAAAGCAGTTTCATTTAATTTTAATGACACTCATGTTTGTCCCAGGAAAAAAGTTGATATCATTTATATGTTAATCTATTCTATTTTAGTTTGATCTACTTTTTGGGCATAGAGTGTGTTTTCTTCACTGGTCTGTAAAATTTCCAAGTTCTGAAATTGTTTGTCATGAGGTTTTCTGAGCTATCTTCTTTCTAGATGATGTTTTCTGTGCTTGCTTCACTTGTTTCCCTCTCTCACACTTTATAGTTGGCGATTCCAATTGCATTTTCAGAGAGGGACTTGTTAAAACAATGGGTCTATCAGACAATATAAGTTCAGTATTTGTTTTATATAAAAATACCCAAATGAAAATGTGCTAATCTAAAAATCTTATGAAGGCGACCAAATTGTTTTAGAAATTATTTCTTTTAGCAACTTAATTCTTAGACTCCTCATGTTGTCAGTTTCAGTACCACAAGCATGTAATCATTTTTCCTCATTTTTTCACATACCTGCCACTGTTTAAATCTGTGCCTGTATCAAGAGAACAGATTATATTCTAGACTCTTTTAAAATAATTATAATAAAATGAGAATCAATATTCTAAAATTTCTTATTTCTGTTAGTAATTTTTGTCACCAATTTAATTATTTTAGCTTCCTTTTTTTAAGTTATATGTGACCTTACAATTAGAAGTCACCCACCCACACACAATGGTACCCCCATATTAACAAGTGTAAACTGAATTTACTACATACATTTATTTTCTTATTTTATTTTGGAAAGCATAGAAATATTTCTTAGGCTGTCTTTCCACTGAGGTATAATTCACTGCTTCTCTACATTTGGTATAATGTCAAACATAAATGTTGATGATTAAGTTATCTTGACAAGAACCATTTTGATGCTTTGAAAAAATTCAGCAATAAGCATTTGACAGTATTTTTTATTAATTGGATAAATGAATTGTGAGATGTGTGATTACATGATGATGTACTCATTTAGTTGTTGCTTTTTGCTTTTACTAATCTCTGTCATATTGGATTTATAAATGAAATGGAGTGACCTTTGAAACTGTGATGGAAATGAAGAGATAAACACAACTTGAAAGGACAAACCAATTAATATCAATGTGTTTGTTACACATACATGAGGAATTTTAATCCTTTGCTCTCCCTAGTAAATGTGTAGCTCATTTGTTGTGTAGGGGAGAACACTTTTCAACGGTTAGAGATTTTAATCTTAATTTTTCTGAAAGTGTATACATTTATATGGCATAATTGTATTATAAATATAACACAAAGTTACATTAATTTTAGTGCATAAAATGTTGCCACTACTAGTTTTAAAAGGTGTAGCAATATCACCTTTGGATGAAAATAACTTTTAGTTGCATAAATATGTTCATACAAACATAAATGCATGTAAGCTATTCATTTACACTCATATCATACTTTTTATTAATAAATATACTGTAATCTTACTTACACTAAGTTGTTGAGTAACGCTGTTTTGTAAATTCAGACTTCGTAATTGATTCTCTTCCATTGTTCATAAAATACTTTCTAAAAAATTCTGATTCTATATTCATAAATGAAGCATTTATGATTTTAAACTGTTAAAAATATTTATCTAAGTCAATAAATATATTTCAATATACTGTCAAAATAAAACCTGACTACTCATATTTATACTTCCTTCTTACTGTATGCTTTCTCCCTTTGTCATCCTGTTTTTTACTTAATTGACTTTATTTTGTGTTTTTTAAAAAAATCTATTGTGCTGTGGTGTGAATTTGAGACCACTTGTACATTCCATTACCTTTAATAGGTTAATTATAGAATATAATCAATTTAATATACAGGTTTTAAAATACTGCCATTGATGCACAACAAGAAAAAAGGTAATACAAGTTTGACATTTTAAAACTCCTGCATTGAGACTTCCACTTCTAATTGATTTTTAAAAGAGTTCCCTGGAAAAGTGAGCTCAGAAATGTTTATAACAGCTTTGGCAACATTCCAAAATGTTTACTACAAAGCATAACTCAGCACTTTCTGAGCTCTCCTATCAACTAAGAAAGATGTGTACTATACTTGGTTCGATCCATATTGATATCCAACCTTCTTTTTACTTTTTTTTTTTTTTTTTTTTAAAAAGACATAAATTCTCAAATTTGGTCACCTAAAATAAGAAATAGTTTTTCTTTTGTTAGGGAGAAATTCTTAACAAGAAGCTGTGAGTGCTCAAAGGACATATCTTTTATTGTTTTTCTGAATTCTGTGTGTGTGTGTGTGTGTGTATGTGTCTATCTAGACACTGGCTTTCAAAACTTTGGCAAAACTGACAAAAAATGAGTTTTGAATAGGTTAAAGTTATAGCCCCCCTTATGGTTGATTGTAGGTGTAAAAAACTTCCTTAGGCAGCTAAAAAATTAATGCATGCAGCATCCATTCTATTTTAACAAGAGAGCAGAACAAAAGGCAAGTAACATTGACCACAAGCAATTACTTTAAAAGGCTGCTGCTAAGTATTTCAGGAAAAATGATTCCATTGACTAGTTGTTTGTCAGTTCCTGTACGTTTTTTATTGATTGTTTTTAAATATATAGTCCCCATGACTGAAAACGTTGGTACTGTCTTCTCTTCAGTGCTGGACCTACTTTCTATGAATGATAACAGAGAAATTTATACAGAAAATGAATGTACACCTTTTATTTAGATCTCTAATTTCTAATAATATTAACTGTGTAGTGTAGTGCTCCTTTGAAACTAAGTTATGGAGTAGTAGGCAAGCTTATAACTATTTTAGTCTGTGAGGTCTTTGGTTATTCTGTGTGGTTTTTCTCAGAGGTGATTCAATCAAGTGATATTTCCAAGTATGATCAGTCTGAATGAGTCATTTATTTGTAAGCATTTCTTTTTTAGATGAAGACTGTGGAGTAATTGTAAAACATCTACTTATTCCCCAGGAATCTGGAATGATTTGTGGTTTGAAATTTCTGTGTTATAAACTCATGCAGTGCAGGCCATATTCCATTTCGTCAATAGCCAGAAATTCTGATTAGTTGGGTGTAAATCAATAATATTGAGAAAATAAAGATAACAAAAACAATGAATAAAAAGTAAAAGAATTGATAAAACAGGTAAAGAAGTCATCAACTAGACAATATTACATAATTTGTCAAAAACAATCTATTACACAACGCAGGTTGGTTCTGAGAAACAGATTTTTGTGAAATATTTTCCCTCAACTCCAAATTCACACTTTTTCACTCAGATTTGAAACCAAAACTATATTAGAAGCATCATTTGTATTCTGTAATTAGAGAGAGAGAGAGAGAGAGAGAGAAGACAGAGGGCACTCTGGTGGCACAGTAGTCAAAGTGCTTGACTGATTAAAGCACTCAACTGCTAACTAAAAGGTCAGAACCCATGAGCTGCTCTGTGAAAGATATGGCAGTCTGTCTCTGTAAAAAGATTATACCCTTAGAAACCCTGTGGTGCAGTTGTACTCTGTCCTGTAAAGTCACTATGAGCTGGAATTGACTCCACAGCAACAGGTGAACAGACACACACACACACACACACACACACACATATGTGCAGAGTGAGAGTGTGAATGTACTTTGGTGGTGCAGTGCATAAGGCACTTGGCTACTAACCTGAATGTTGGTGGCTCAAACCCACCAGCTCCTCTGTGGAAGGAAAATAGGTCAATCTACTTCTGTGAAAGTATACAGGCTTGGAAACCCAATGGGGGTTGCTGAGAGAAGGAGTCTACTCAGTGGCAATGAGTTTGTTTTTTTGGTTTTATATGTGTGTGTGTATATGTATGTATGTGTGTATATATGTATGTATATGAATGTATGTGTGTATGCGTATGTGTGTGTGTATATATATGTATATATATATATATATATATGTGTGTTTAGGAGCTCTGGTGGTGTCAAGGGCCTAAGGCATTTGACTGCTAACCAGAAGACTGGCAGTTCAAACCAACCAGCCACTCCTCAGAAGGAAGGTTGGGCAATCTACATTGGAAACCCAAGCAGGGGTCACTGTGACTTGGATCCAACTCGATGGCAGTGTATTGTTTGTTGTATAGGCATCTATCTATGTATCTGTCCACTTTTGCACTATTCAAAACCCAAAGCCTTGTTCTCCTGTTTTAAATAAAACGAAGCAAATAAATCAACAATACATCCCTGTACATAATGCATTGAAACAACATCCATTTTGTTATAGCCACAAATAAGTTTCTCAGTACAGTAAAATTGACTTGAATTTCAAAGATTCACACACACTTAATCTTCATGCTTTCAGCTTTTCACTGATGTACTGATTTTTTTCCCCTGTAAACTCTCGGAGTGCAGTACATTTTGTTAATATTTATTACAATATCCGTTCTCCCTCCAAAGGAATCTTTGTGAGGGAGAAAGGAAGGGTCAGAGAAAGAGAGGGAAAAAAAAATTACTATGAGAATTCAATGAGCATATCAACAGGTAAGGGAAAATTGAGATGTATTACAGAGTGGTTAAATATTAACAAAAAAACAAAGAAACTCACCGCCATAGAGTTGGACCTGACTCATAGCGACCCCTCCTTGGGTTTCTGAGGCAGTATCACTACAGAAGTAGATTGCCCAACCTTCCTTCCCAGGAGTGACTGGTGGTGGTTAAACATTAGAAGCACAAAACCCAGTGTCTTGATTTCTTGAGTGAAAAGCACGGTCCTGCCCTTTATCACTGTTATGTCATTTTTGGGATCTTGCTTAATCCCTCTATATGTCTATTTCCTCATCTATAAAACCTATTACCACCAAGTCAATTCCTCCTCATAGCAATCCTATAGGAAAGAATAGAACTGACCCATAGAGTTTCCAAGGCTGTAATTATTACAGAAACTGACTGCCACATCTTTCTCCCACAGAGCAACTGATGGATTCAAACCATTGACCTTTCAGTTAGCAGTAGAGTGCTTAACCACTATGTCACCAAACCTCCTTTTTCTCATCTATGATAGGTATAATAATTGTTAGTATTTGATAGGGACATTCAGGGGTTATTTGAGTTAAATCAATTTGCAGAAGACTGACTGACATATTATAAGCACTATACTCATATTTAAGTTGAAAATTTAAAAAATTTTAAAATGTAATATACAGAAACACACATATATAACTTCTTAAAAACTAGGTTTCTCCAGTATTCTCAGCAAATCAGCAATAATTTGAAACCATACCTATATATCCCTTCCTTTACACACCCTCAACATTCTTTACCTCACTAGTTGGTCTGATCTAATATTTTTTCCAAAGAGTTTTGTCAATTATTTGGTGCAGTCTGAGATGAGTACCATATTCAGGAAATATGCAACCAAATTTTGATCACATTGCTGTACTTTTAAAAGGCACTAACACCTGGAAAGAAGGAATTTATCAGTTATTTCATTTGCACATTTGTTTTAGAAATCTATAATCAGCCTGTAAACTTTTTAATTGGAAAGTTTTGTCCCATTTTGTGTTATCAGACAAAATATGTACTTTAACTCTAAAAACAGACATTACTTTATTCAGTGCACATAAGACTTCCTTTAATTAGCCCTTAATAAGCTTGGTTTAACTGGGATTTACGGAACAACAGTGGTCATTAACATTAGCCAGATTAAGACTGTGTTAATTACTATTGATAGATAAAATAACGCGCAAAAAATGGATTAAATTATTCCTATACTTATGAATTGAAAAGAAGTAGGAAGCTTTAAAATGGAAGATATGTTATTTATTATTTTAAAACTGTATTTCTTCCGTACATATAGGCAGATCAATAAGGGGACACAGTTTCATGGTTTTAAGTTTTACAGCTTCTTAAAGTTTATTGTAAATAAAGGCCAATTTTAAAAAAAATATCATTTTGGATAATTCCCTGAGATTTAGACGTGGAATTTTTTACATTTTCTAATTTATGTTACATGCTCCTGGAAACAAATGGACGTTTGGATTATGCATTATCTTCAAAAGACTTAAAACCAAAAACCAAACTCACTGCTGTTAAGTTGGATCTGACTCATAGTGACCCTTCCTTGGGTTTCCGAGGCAGTATCACTGTGGAAGTAGATTGCTCAACCTTCCTTCTAGGAGTGGCTTGTGAGCTTGAACTGCCAGGCTTCTGGTTAGCAGTCAAATGCTTCAGGCACTACACTACCAGAGCTCAAAAGACTTAGTTACTTCTTTTTTGGAACTGATAGAGCCAAATGATTTCTTCTCTACTAAAAGGATTTTGTTACAATTGTGGCACTTTTATGTTATTGTTGTCTTTTAGTGTTTATAGATACCTTGATATCTATTACTAAGATATTAGGTTTGTGGTAAACAATAACTGAAGACTTGGTAGTTGTTGTCAAGTTAGTGTGTTCATGGTGACCTCATGTGTGCAGAGGAGAGCTGCTCCAGAGGGTTTTTAAGGCTGTGAGCTTTTGGAAACAGATCACCAGACCTGTCTTCTGAGATACCTCTAGATGGGTTTGGATGATACACCTTTAGGCTTAACTATATTTACTACCTAGGGATCCAGCTGAAGACTAGCAAGGATTTTTGTTTGTTTGTTTATTCATTTTTCTTCATGAATAAATTAATGGGCATTATGCCAAGTGAAGCTATTTCTACCACCCACTACCACAGCCATGGAATTAATTCCAATTCAAAGCTATGTTACAGGACATAATAGCTTAATAATATTATTATTAGTCTTCTGGTTAGCAGTCAAATGCCTTAGGCACTTGACACCACCAGGCTCCTAAATACATATACATACATACATACGTATAGCATAATAGCATAATAATAGTTTCCAAGGCTATAAATCTTTAAGGAATAATCTTTACGGAAGCAGACTGACTCATCTTTCTCCCATGGAGTGGCTTGTGGGTTTGAACTACCATCCTTTTAGTTAGCAGCTGAATGCTTTATTCACTGCACCACCAGAGCTCCTTAGCAATTTAAAAAAAAAAGAAAAGAAAAGAAAACAATCCTAGCCAAATCCACTGTCATTGAGTTAAATTCCAATGCATAGAGACCATATAGGACAGAATGGACCCGGGTTTCCAAGACAGTAAATCTTTGTGGAAGCAGACTGCCTCTTCTTTTTCCTGCAGAGCAGCATGGGGTTTCGAACTGCTGAACTTTTGGGGAGCAGCTGAATGCTTTGACCACTGTGCCACCAGAGCTCCTTAGCTATTTCTTAGGATTCCTCAAGTAGTTTCTGAATCACCCATTCCCACATCCATTTTCTTGAAACTGCTCTTGCAGAAAATGCTCATATTAAATTAATATTTTATTGAGAGTGGGATACCCACCATGAGCTCTGGATTGACAAAACCAATGGATTATCCTAGTTTTCATTCTGAATGAACTTATGAAATCCAATAATTACATCTCATTACATAGTGTTGATTGTGATGCCCTGCTCTCTAAATGATTTAGATCACTTCCTTCCATTTGAAAATCTTTAACAAGAATATTAGTATGGTTTCAGGCAAAATGAATTATAGATAAATTCAGTCTTATGCCCTAGAATAGACTCTAATTTTGGCCAGTCTTCACTAATCTCAATACATAGCAATTTATTTATTTATTTATTACCCAGATGCTGAATCTAGAAAATTGAAAACCCTTCTTGAATTGTTCCTCTTCCCCTGTCTTGGGTATAACCTCATATGCAATACATCCCTATGTCTGTTTATTCTTTCACTAAACTATATTTAGGGTTCATACCCTTTTTTTCTCCTGGATCTCTGGTGGTGCAATGATTAAGTTTATGGCTGCTAACTGAAAGTCCTGCTGTTTGAACTCACCAGCTGCTCGCTGGGAGAAAAGACCTGGCTATCTCCTCCCATAAAGGAAACTTTATGGGGCAGTTCTACTCTGTCCAATAGGGCAGTTATGATTCAGAATCATCTTAATGGCAGCAATAGCAACACATCCTTCTCTCCATTGTGTCTGCAGCCAACCTGCTAATCCAATGTAAGTGCTTCCCACCTGGGCCACAGCAATAAACTCAACCAGTTTTCTTATATTCACTCTTTGTTTTTTATCATCCTTTCTTCTTACACCAGCCACTCAATGATTGTGAGTCCTAAAATAGTTCATGAGATTTGCCTTTTTAAAAGCATCCAGTGGCCTTTCATTGCCCTTAGAATGAAGTTCAACTTCCTTAACATGTCCTGAAAGATGATGCATTATATAGATTATGCACCATCCTACTCAAAAAACTTGTCTGGGTTATTCTTTCCCTGTTTGCTATTCTTGTCACACTGGCTTTTCTTCTATCCTTCAGATAAACTATATAATTTTTATCCTTGTCTTCCTTAAAAACTGTCCACTGAAACTGCCCTCCCCCTGCTCTAGGCGTCCCTAACTCCTGTGCATCCTCCAGGCATGGCTTATATGTTTTTTTTCTAAATGCTAAATTTAAATTTGTTCACCAGTTCTACACTCACCCTTGTTGCATTTCACACTACTCTATTTATTTATTTATTTTTCTGTAGCACGTTGCACTTTTTATAATAATATCTTATTTACAAGTGTGCTTACCTCATAATTGACCTTTTTCATAAGACCATTAGCTTGCTGAGGGCAAGGCTGTCTTGGGAACATTGGCGTATTACCCTAGTATGTGGTGATTCAACATGTATTCCTGAGTGATGGTTTAATGAATGAATTCTCAGGCAGGAATATCTTCTGAGACATGTTGTGTTTTACTGCCCGCTCTCTCTTTACTCATTGATATCCTCTATATTCTCATCAATTTGGATGCTCTCCTTCAATTTAAAGACAGGTTCAAGTTGTGTTTTGTTCAATGTCAGCATCCTTAGGTTTTACTGTGAAAGATTTTTATTCTCATTTTTTTGTATAATGGTATGTCCATATCCACTTTTGTTCTTCATTTATTCTGAGACATAAAATGTTAATATTGTTGGCATTTCCATTTTACAGATGAGTAAATTGAATCTCAGAGGCAATAATTTCTTGCCTGACATTAAGTGACTTTTAAGGAAGTGTAACTGAGAGAAAGGTCCAGTATTTGGACTTTCATTTTAGTATTTATTCCAGGCTATTAAAGCAAAGAAAAATGACACATTCTTTAATTTTTTTTTCTTTTTTAAAAGTATAGAATTTTAAGTACTGAACCAGGAACTTTGGTTCACATTTAGCTATACCAGTACCTGTCTCAGTGACCTTGAAACAATAATGTAACTTTTATGTATTTTACTTTGCTAAGTTTGGTTAACTGTGGGAAAGTAATTGAAAACTCTTCAATTTATCTAATTCTATGGGTAAATAATATAATGTAACATAAGTAATTGTTATCTCTAAGATACTCAAATCAACTTCCATTTTATGGAGATGGAAGGTAGGATATTACTATAGCAGTTTAAAAGCAGGGTATATGAAAACGTTTAGATTTCCGTGGACATAATTCAGAAGACTGTAGAGAATTCAAAAATGAAATTTCAATTGCTCCCCTTTCAACTTTATTATTTATTGCTTTCAATTGTTTTGCTCTTGCCTAACAAATTGCATAAAAACTACAACAAAAGTATTTTTTGTGACTCTGTATCCTTGTTTAATATCTATTTTTTATCCAACTTCATATGATTGTCCCAAAATAATACTTTCTGTATCTGTGCTCTTTTGTATTATACTATAAACATTGTGGCAGAGACCTTGTCTTTTTATATGCTCTATAAAGCACCATGCATACCTAGGGAATTTTATGAATAATAATAAAAAAGGAGACAAAAAAAAAAAAAAAGCTTTCATCAGCAGTGCTTTATTTTCCATGTGAATTTAGGGATGAATTTATGCTGTTGTTCATATTTCTGGAGAAAGGGCTGTGTATATTACAAAAGTTGACTATGAAGAAAGCATGTAATATTAAATCTAAGAATTTACTTTACTGATATAGGAAAAATAAATGAAGCAATACAATTTGCTTTTTCCTGTCCATTATAAAAATATTGCCAAGTTTGGCATGTGGTTCATAAAATCAAACATTTTCTAACACAGCTGTGCATGAGGAAATGAAATACTGCAGGTATAAGAAACCACCTGTTTGCCAGAACAGGAGTTTCAAAAAGATAAACAACACAGAGAATTATACTGATCCCTGTTGAAGGTCTATTTTGCTACTATTAACACTTAAAACTTAACACTTGTTCTTCAAACAGGTGTTTTGCATGTGAATTAAGGGCTGAATAGGACCATGGATAATTCTCTAATAAACACCATTGGTTTTTCTTTTCAGTACCACAATGACATTGAATAAAACTGTCATCTATAATTTTGCAACCAATTCAGTTTTAAAGGCTAAAATCATAACAAACCACAATTCCTGTTTACTTAAAATACTCTCCTTTCCGTCCTATATCTTAGTTGAAAAACTCCCATGAACTTGACAGTATTCTCCCTTGATGAAGAGAAGGTCTGGAATATGTCATAAATCAAACTGAGCTACCAGAGAAATTCAAATTGCTGTAAGCACAAGTGCCAAGGGAGCGCTTATTGCACTGCCTGAGCCATAATGCAACATTCACAACGAGATCATTGCATCATAATCTCATTCTAACTGTGATTTGCTTTGTGTGTAGGGGGTTTAGATGTCAGAGTGAGAGACAAGAGCGACTGTCGGGTTAGATTTCTTTCTTATTTTACATTAAACAAATGATAAAAAAAAAAAAAAAAACACATTAGCCAGTATTAAGTATTTCAGAAATGAAAATGTCTCCAAAGTTTTCTTGGTATAGAGACATTTCTTATTGCATTTTATCTGGGTTAGCACCAGATTTTGTGCAAACAGTGGAAGGGGCTTTTAAAAAGATTTTGCTCTTTGTTTACAAAGTGGTATTAAGGAAGTAGAATATTCATATCCTGACCACTAAGCCTAATTGAAGGAATCTATCAAACAAACACCACCTGACACTGTTTCTAATCAATGTAAAATAGTCAAATATGGAAAAATTCTTGCAATATTATAATTATTTTTTAACTTTAGGTCTTTGTTTCATGCTAATATACTGAATTTTGAACACAGCATGCATATATCTTTATGGCTACATGCATATGCACATTATACACAGATATCCACATATATATTTATGTTGCTTTGTCTTATATGGATGTTTTCTCTTTAAGATATGTGTTTGGCAATTATGAGTTGCTTTGTAGTTTGTTCTCATATTGTTGTTTGGTGCCATTGACAGTTCTAATTCATAGGGACCTTACATACAGCAACAGAATGAAACACTGCTGTGTCCTACACCATCCTCAAAAATTGTTGGTCTGTTTGAGCTCATTGTTGCAGGTACTGTGTCAACAATCCATTGCATTGAGGGTCCTCCTCTTTTTCACTGACACTTTACTTTGCTAAGCATAGTGTCCTTCTCCAGGGACTGGTACCTCCTGATCACATGCCCAAAGTTTGTGAGGTGAAGTCTCACCATCCACTCTTCTAATGAGCATTCTAGCTGTACTTCTTCCAAGACAGATTTGTTCAATCTTTTGTCAGGCCGTGGTATATTCAGTATTATTTCCAACATCATAATTCAAGGGCACCAATTTTTCTTCAATCTTTCTTTTTCATTGTCCAGCTTTCTCATGCATATGAGGCCATTGAAAATACCATAGGTTGGGCCAGGTACTCCTTAGTCTTCAAAGTGATATCATTGCTTTTTACCACTTTAAAGGTCATTTGCAGCCCATAGATATGCCATTTGATTTCTTGACTGCTGCTTCCATGGGCATTGATCGTGGATCCAAGTAAAATGAAATCCTTGACAACTTCAATATTTTCTCTGTTTATCAGGAGAATGGTAATTAAATTACTGAAAACAGAACAAAACAGAAACTGTTTTCTTCTGATCTTGATTAACTTCTGGATGAAGGTATATAAATGTGGCATTGGATGAAAGTAGTTAGTAGTTCATGACCATCTTTATTTTCATATTCAGGATAGTAGAATGCAGCCCTGTAAAGCAAAACATCACATAGGATGTAATTTTATAAACCTCTATAAAACATACAGATATCCTTGCCTCATTGTGTATTTCTCATTTTAATTCTATTTAGTGTTTACAATAGTTTACAGAATCTTAACTATTGTGCTATATAAAATTTCCCTTTTCAACTTGGAAAATTAAAAGTCACTCATGTCAATCGCACATAAAACATTTTTCCATTTGTGTCAGGGTTTTTTTCCGATATATTTTTATATCTTACTGTAATGAATTGGCTGGGATTTTGAGAACAAAGCTGAATATTGATCATATATCTTGTCTTTGAATTTATGGATAATACATCTGATATTTTTCCCTTAAATATGATGTTCTCTGAGGGACTCTGGAAATATCTTTTAGTCAAATGAAATTGCTTCCTTTTTTTTCTTTTTAACTACACTAATATAAAAAGAAATGTTGCATTTATCAAGATATAAAGTTAATTTCTTGAGGCTTCAGTTTATTACTTAATTATGTTTACTGGAAATTATAACTAATTATATATAATTCCATTGTATTCACACTTCAATGCAGACTAACGAAGTATGGTTTCTTATTTGTAGTATGCACATAGCACTAGAAAAAAAAACCGATATGTATTTGTGTCTGTACACACATGTGCACACACACACGCACACACAAATATATGTCTACTCCACACGACATGGTTTGGCTCCACAGATGAGGTTGTTATGCGAAAATCATCATTATGTGAAAGTGGAAGATGACCACATCAGATCACAAATGGAAAATGGCTACATCATTGCATCACTGTGAAATTGAAATTACATCATTATATAATTATGATATTACATAATTACATAACCGCAAGTTACATTATTACATAACTGCCAAATTGCATCATTACATAACTGCCAATCCACTGAGAGTCATGGCCCAACGAACATGACACACAACTTTAATAGCCAGTGTTACTCTTTCCTCACATCCTGGTGTTCATTACTGCCAGAGATATGTCAATGCACAAAATATTTGGATATAGATTTTTCACTATTTTTGCTGTTAAATGCCACTAAAATAAATACAGTAATGCAGTGGTGACCTGCTATGGTAACAAAAAGGGGAAGATAAGTGTCTGTACTAGGGATATGGATGATGTGAACCTTTCTTCTTCTTCTTTTTTTTTTTTTCAGTCTCCATAGTTCCCAGACCTGGGCACATAACAATCTACTTCATATATTATATTTATTAACTGTTGAGAATCAATTTTATTTTAACAATGGGGTTGTTGCTTAACATATTTATTATAAAATGCTACTTTCTTGAAGGAAATGGTTATTACTCTTCTCCTTTCAAAGCAAAACAAAAAAACTCAGGCTACAGAGCTTAGTTTATGGATTGTATGTGAATCAGAGCCACTGCTGCAGATCTTCCTCAACTAAGTTACACCTTCATGCAGGCAAATACAGTCAAATTTATGTACCCAAACTAGGCCAATATATCCCTGGCATGTACTCAGTAAATTCACTGAGTATTGTTGGTGGCATCTAAAACTTCTAAAGGTTCCTTTTTCTCCCCTTGGCACAGACAACTAAATAATTATTTTTCTAATGTTGTTGTTAAGTACCATCAAGTCAGTTCTGACTCATAGCAACCCTGGGTACAACAGAATGGAACCCTGCTCTGTCCTGCACCAACCTCACAATCATTGCTATGCCCGTTGTCGCATCCACTGTGTCAGTCCATCTTGCTGAGAGTCTTCCTATTTTTTGCTGACCTTCTACTTTTCCACACCTGAAATCCTTCTCCAGGGGCTGGTCTTTCCATGTCCAAAGTATGTGAAATGAAGGCTCACCATCCACTCTTCTAAGGAGCATTCTGGCTGTTCTTTTTCCAAGACAGATTTGTTCAATCTTCCGGCAGTCCATGGTGTATTCAATATTCTTCACAAACATCGTGATTCAAAGGTTTTTATTCTTCACCAACACGTGATTCATAGGTTTCAATTCTTCTTCAGTCTTTCATTGTTCATTGTTAAGGTTTCTCATGCACATGAGGCTATTGAAAATACCATGGCTTGGGTCAGGCACACTTTAGTTTCCAAAATGACACCTTTGCTTTTTAACACTTATGCAGCAGATTTGAACAATGTAATAAAACATTTAATTTCTTGACTGCTGCTTCCTATGCATTGATTATAGGTCCAAGTAAAATGAAATCCTTGACAACTTCAATATTTTTTTCCATTATCATGGTTGTTGCTTACTGGTCTAGCTGTGAGGGTTTTTGTTTTCTATTCAAGTGTAATCCGTACTGAAGGCTATATATAGTCTTAGATTTTCGTCAGTAAGTTCTCTTTGCTTTTGGTAAGCAAGGTTACGCTGTCTGCATATTGCAGGTGGTTATGAGTATTCCTCCAGTCTTGGCTTTAGGAAATATTTTCCCTTTTGAAGTCCAGTATACTTTAGTCATTATTGATTATAGAATAACTTAGGTTTTATGTAAATTGTAAGTGAATAGGTATAACATAGCAAATTTACTTTTATTTAGAATATTATTCACTTTTGAACATATGTAAGAACGTTTTAATGAATATTTTCATTGTTTTATTTACATTTGAGAACAAATTTTGTTATAAAAGTATCTTCCAGGTAGCCATATGGCAAGTGACATGTATCTTTTCAGCTTGGTGATTTTAAGATACATCCATGATATCATCAAATCATACAGTTCAGACAAGAAAAAAATACTCATGATGTGCATATAAAAATCTCTTACAAGTGAATCACTTGTCAATTCAGTGTTCTCTCTCTTAAGGATAAATTCGTGAGGATATATATCTTACCCATAAAATAAACTTAGTATCTATTATAATTATATCATACTTATTTCTAATTTATAGTATAATTCATGTCCATTAATCTGGACAAGATTACTTATACTCATAACTTAATAGTTCTGGACATGAGAGTCTTCATCCATAAAATGAAGGAACAAATAGGAAAATTTCTAATTGTCTAAAGCTTTTTATTTCACTCTATCAAGAATTCTGGTAATGACACATCTATCATGCACTCTGATTTTTTTGTTTGTATTGTTTTGGTATCTTACAATTTAATGTGGTTTAATTGTTCTCATAATTTATCTGTCCTGAATAGAAACATATTTGCTATTGTTGATGAAAATCTTTGTATGTGTTAACTAAAATAACTTTACAATAAAGTAGCAGAGATTTCAATCAGGAATAGTTTTTTTTTTTTTTAGAATTAGATTGCCAATAATCAAAATTCTAAGAGATGAATCCTATTCATATTTGTTGATCACTGAAGTTAAAGCTGGCTTTTAAAGGAAGCCTATTGTAATGCAATATTTTTGGAGGCTTTCTTTCTTTTTTTCTTTCTCCCTAACTAACACTGATAGCAGAAATGCATTTATTTTAGCAACTTTGAAAAACTATTTCAGAATTACATGGCTCATTAAGTGTACTTTCTTATTTTAAGATCATGGAATATAAGTTATAATATTTATACAAAATAATAATGTTCCTGCGTACTTGGATTTAAAATGGGAATTTTTTATATCAAATGGGAGAAATGCAAAGTAAGTATTAAATTATCATATTGTGAAAAAATTATTCAGGTGAACACTTTGTTATTACAAGTAGAAAATACAGTCTGAATAAGTCTGTGAAATACATTTTTATTAAGAGCAATTATTTATTCTAATGTGCAATTTTTTTGCTTGCCCCTTATGTTTATTTTAATTTTCATATGAAAGAAATGATCATCCCATTTTCTTTGGAAGTGGTTATAAAGGTTAAAACCACAAATCTCTGGCAAGAATCCGTCTGTTCCCAATTTTCTTAGAACAAAATTTTTCCACCTGCTAGAGGCTTTAAAAACCAAATCAAAAGATTCATTGTTTTAAAATACTCAAACTAAAGGTAGGCTGCTGGATGAAATTGTAATGACTAGATCATTGTCATCATACATTTATTATTGTACAGCAGAATTGATGCATCTTTTGCTACCTTTCACTAGAGACTGATTCATAAATGGAAATGAAAATATTTAAATCATGAATAGTTACATTTTTCATTCACTGTACCTGAAAAATGGAACTGGGGGGTCTGAGATGTAAAATGTCTCACTATGTTAGCTTTAGAACTTCAGGAAAGAAAAAGAGAGTAAAAAAGATGAAGTATTTCTCACACTAGTTAAAACAATTCAGTGTTGGTATGCTTCATTAACTGTTTGCATACAAGACAAAAGTGCTTTCTGATGAAGTGGAAAACCAACTTGGGACCAATTTTCCACAACATAAATTCAACACTCACTCGTACCTCTTGATACCTTTCTATTCAAGCTACCAAGAAGGTTTTTCATATCTGTCATCAGTAATCATTTTAATACTTCTATTTCAGACTCTGCAATCCTTTAAAGTACTGCTGCTTCGGATTTCCTATTTCCTGAAAATAGGTTTAAGATTAATATTTTTTATGAGAGGGAATTTACTTTATTGACAGTTATAAAACTGATTTAGTAAGAAACAATTCTTACCATGTAATAAATGTGATCAACCAGAGTATTAAAATGGACAGCTTGAACAACTATTAATTGCATTCAAAACTATACTTTACACAAGTATTCCATATGTGAAAAATAAGTATTATAAAAATATATGATGTATGAAGTATTACCACTAATTTATTCATCTAGTAGGATATTTATTTTGATTCCAACAATAAAGCAGCACTCACAATAAAACACAAAAGAAGTAATTCCTAATTTGGAGAAATACCAGTACTGATCACTGTGTCACAGTAGTGTAAATTCACTGGTAGGTGGGTTATTTCTGGCCATCCAATATAAAAGATAATATTGAACGATGCAGGTAGCATCAAAAGAAGATGGAAGGAATAAAAACAATAACAATACTGAAAAGAATTGGTCAATGTTCAACCATTTCAGGAGGTAGCATATCATCAAGAACCAGTGGTATTATTGGAAGAAGTCCTAACTGCACTGAAGGAATTGGCAAAAAATAAAACAAATCTCCAGGAATTGATGGAAAACCCAATGAGATGTTTCAACAAACATATGCAGTCTTGGAGCCATTCATTCATTTATGCCAAAAATTTGGGTGAAAACTACCTACCCAGCTGATTGGAAAAGATCCATATCTGTGCCCATTACAAAGAAAGATGGTCCAACAAAATGTGAAAATATTGAAAAGTATCATTAATATCACACCAAATAAAATTTTGCTGAAAGTAATTTAAAAATTATTGCAGCAGTAATTTAACAGAGAAAGGCCAGAAACTCAAGCTGGATTCAGAAGAGGATGTGGAATAAGGGATATCATTGCTGATGGCAGATGGATCTTGGCTGAAAGCAAAGAGTACTTGAAAGATGTTTATCTGTGTTTTGTTGACTGTGCAGACATATTCGACTGTGTGTATCATGACAAATTATGGATAACATTGAGAAGGATGGGAATTCTAGAACACTTGATTATGCTCGTGAGGTACCTGTGCATAGACCAAGAGACTGTGGTTAGCACAGAACAATGGGATATTGCATAGTTTAAAATCAGGAAAGGTGTGCATCAGGGTTGTATTCTTTCACCATAGTTATTCAATCTGTACACTGAGAAATAATCTGAGAAGCTGGACTATCTGAAGAAGAACATGGCATCAGGACTGAAGGAAGACTCATATACAACCTGTAACATGCAGATGACACAACCTTTCTTGCTCAAAGTGAAGATGACTTGAAGCACGTACTGATGAAGATCAAACACTACATGCTTTAGTATGGATTACACTTCAACACAGAAAACAGAAATCCTCACAACCAGGCCAATAAGCAACATCATGATAAATGGAGCAAAGATTGAAGTTGTCAAGGATTTCCTTTTACTTGGATTCACAAACAACACCCATGGAAGCAGCAGTTAAGAAATTAGATGACTTATTACACTGGGAAAATCTGTTGCAAAAGACCTCTTTAAAGTGTTAAAGAGCTAAGATGTCACTTTTAAGACTCAGGTGTGCCTGACTCACCTATTTTCAGTAGCCTCTTATGCATGTGAAAGCTGGACAGTGAGTAAAGAAGACCAAACAAGAATTGATGCATTTGAATTGTGGATTTGGCAAAGAATATTGAAAATACTCTGGGCTACTAGAAGAATGAACAGAAGGAATCTGTCTTGGTAGAGGTCTAGTCAGAATGCTCCTTAGAATCAAGAATGGCCAGACTTTTTCTCAAGTACTATGGTGATGTTGTCAGAAGGGACTAGTCCCTAGAGAAAGATATACTTGATAAAGTACAGGATCAGCAGAAAAGAACAAGACTCTTAACAAGATGGATTGACACAGTGGCTGCAATGATGGGCTCATGCATAACAAAGGTTTTGAGGATGGCACAGGACCAGGTGACGTTTCATTATGTTGTATGTAGGATTGTTATGAGTTGGGACCAACTCAGTGGCACCTAACAACAACATAGAGTAGCTACAAAGTACTACTAGAGACAATGAAGTCATCTGCTGTCCTTACAGAGTATAAGTTATTATTCAGATTGGTATGTCATATTTTGTCTTCATGAAACATATTCAAGAATCACTTCTGGGGGCAGGGACAGGAAGGAATTTTTTTTTCCTTTTTTCTTTTTTAATCGTGTGTTAGTTGAAAGTGTACGCAGCAAATTAGGTTCCCCTTTAACAAAATTTATACAAATAGTTCTGTGGTTACAGTTTTATATTGTGTCAGCATTCTTACTATTTCCATTCTGCTTGTTCTGTTTCCTTGATCTAGCTTCTCTTTTCCTCCTTGCCTTCTCACTTTTACTATGGGTAAATATGGACTGTTTAGTCTCATACACTTCATTGTTTGAGGGAGCACATTACTCTTAAGTGTTACTGTTTATTTTATAGAGCATTATATTATTTGGCTGAAAGGTGACCTACAGAAATAGCTTTAATTCCACATTCAAATATTATCTTTTACATTCAAAGTTTATCTTAGGGAATAGTCTTGGGAGATCTTTTAGTTATCAGTCCAGTAGATCTGGCTTATTTTTTTTAAGGAATTTTAGTTTTGTTCTACATTTATCTTCCTTTCTATCCAGGACTTTCTGTTGTGTCCCTTGTCAAAATGATCTCTAGTGGTAGTTGGACACCATCTAATTTTTCTGGTTGCAGGTTAGAAGAGGGTGTGGTTCTTATGGGTTTTAAGTCTTGTGAACTGGTTTCTTCTTTGAGCTTTTGATTTCCTTCATTCTCTTTTGCTCCTTATGAGTACAGAACAATAGTTGTACCTTACATGGCCACTGGCAAACTCTCTTTCTCACTCTCTCTTTTTTTCTGGTTTATTGTGATTTGGGTGAAACTTCCCAGAGCAAACTGATTTTCCATTCAGCAATCCATGCATGTTCTGTTTTGTGACATTCACTGCAATCCCCACAATGCAGTAGCATTCTTCCCACTTCCTGCTTGTGCTCACTCCTTTCCTTCCTCCTTCCTTCTCACACCCTTCCACCTTCCTTGCTCTATCCCTGGGCAAATGTTGTCCTCTTGATCTCATATGGTTGATTTTTGTTCTAATGAGTGCATACCCTCCTAATATTCCTGTTAACCTTATAGGCCTGTGTATTGATTGACTGAAAATTGAGCCAAAGGGGTTGAGTTGAGTTCCCAGTTTGAAGGGTGTCTAAGGGCCATAATCTTGAGGTTCTACCAGTCTTCATTTGACTTGTAAGCCTGATCATTTTTATCACTTTGCGTTTTGGTCCACATTTTTCTCAGAGACCTCCTATTGTGATCCCTTTCAGAGTAGTTGACAGTGGTAGGTGGTCAACATCTAGTTCTTGTCTCAGGGCCATGGAAGCTGTGATTCACATCGTCCTTTGGACCAATTGTTTCCTCGTGTCTTTGATTTTCTTCATTCTTCTTTGCGCTGGATTGGGAGCGACTAGGAGTTGCACCTTAGATAGCTGCTCATGGGCTTTTAAGACACTGTTGCTACTCACCAAAGTAGAATGTAGAATATTGTCTTTGTGGACTACATTATGTCAGTTGACCATGCTGTCCCCTGAGACTATGGTTTTAAGCTCTTGTGCCCAGTGATTCATACCACAAGGTGTTTGGTTATGACTAAGAATTTTTCACAACTTTGCCCCCTGTATGCTCTGCTATATTCATGTATGTAACTGCAGCACATATAAATGCATAGGTAGAGCTATCCTCTGTCAAATATATGTATCGAGAATTACTTTTAATTATAGCATGAGAACTTGGGAAAGAATCTCTGTCTTCAATTCTTCCCTTCTCTATAGTTGTAAATCCATCTCTTTTTCACTCTCTGAGTGGGGAAAGAAACAGGATATTATACTTTTTTATTTATTAAGAAAAGTATAACGTAAAGTTCATGAACATGGAAAATAAAACTTTCATTTTTCCCAACATACATAATCTTTTTCTTAATTTATTGTGAGATTACTTTTTATTGGGGGAAAAGTCATGGAAAAAAGATAGAAGAAAGTTATATGTATCCATGGATTTGTTATGTGGAAAGGAACAAATCCCTGAATGGTCACACTATGAAGCGTTCTTTTATTATATTTTATATATTCAATAGCCATATTTTAAAAAATTTATTTCATTTTAAAATTGGTATCTTATTCTCATTAAGAGAAATATTTTCAGTCCTTTGAATATTAAAATATTTTTAAATTGATCTTGTGATTTCAGAAATAGGACTAAATCATACTATTTTTTAAGTAATAAGAATTACATTCTGTTGTTTTCTTTCTTTCTTTCAAACCCAAGCATCATCTTGCATTAAAAAGTTTGTATGGACTAAGATCAGGAGATACATCCCTGATGAGAAGAATAGGTTATAGTACTAGCAACTTAAAATATGATTATTGACACAGTGGACTAAATATATTAACATACAAAACATTAGTTTCTTTCTATATAAAATCTTTGTGATTTTTATAGATTCTTCCAGAAGTATTTAATGTAAATCATGTTTTAAATGAATCTACTTAGGAAAGATTTTAATATAATGCATTTGCTTAAAGAGGGCTACATCTATACCAGTATTGGAATCCAAGACATTTTGCATATATATTGCTTCATACATGCATGCATTTATAGACCAAGTTGTAGATGGAAAACAAACAAAGAAACAACTAAGACCAAGGGTCATGAGTCTGTTTTCTATTTTGATTAAAATACTAGCAGGGAAAGAAATTCCTTTGGAAGTCTTTTCTGTTAACCTGTTTGCAGGATATGATGCTGGAGGTGATAAGAAAGTGACTTTGATATAAGATGTAGAAGGAGCTAGATGAGTGAATATCTCCATTGCCTTTTGATACCTGGGTTCTCCAAGGTGTAGTCTTGCTCTGATAATCTACCAATTGAGTTTACTTTTACTCTTTTGAAACCAAGAATTGAGCTTAGTCTAGATTTGTTTTATTTTCTTTTCAGTTATATTGCTTTGGTTAGTTTAAATTCCTAGGAAGATCTAAATATTTAGAAACCATAAAGACAGACACACTTGGGAATTTCACTTTTTCAAAGTAATATTTAATAGTTTGGACTCATTCTATTCTTCTGGGCAAATGAATGGCAGCTTTGGTAGTATTGCAAAAGTATTCTATTTGCTGTTAGGCTTGTTGACCATCAAATTTATCTGAAAATAGAGTCACTTAGTTAGTCAAGATTTAAATGCATAGGTATTGAAGGATTTAGTTGGCCTGTTTTTATTTGTCTGTAAGAATTTTAATAATCTCTTCATTTGATGCTTCTTAATTAAATTAGAATTTTTAGAGTAGCTATTATTTTAGGTTTTTAAAAGAAGAGATATAAAAAAAATTACTAATTGGAAAGCAAGGTTTGAAAACACTGATAATTACTGAAGATTGTTAAATTGCATCAAATGATTTTATATTTTATTTTACTACTTATTATACATGGTGACTTTAAACTTTAGATACAGAGTTTTGAAACATAGATTCCTTAGATCAGAAAATTTTTGTGAAGGTACCACATCAGTTCCCTCACAATCTGACATAATAGCACAAACAAAGAGAATAATAGCTAGGCATGTCTTCTCAATAGGCATATTCAGCATTGATGAAAATTTAAACATTATCAAAGTGACTCTCTATGTCTTTTGACAGTACAAACAGACCTTCATCTTCTTCACAATAGACTTGTGATGTTTATAATTTTATTTACATTGAAAATACTTATATATATGTGTGCGTATGTGCAATCACATAGATAATTTGGTTTATTTAAAGTATAAATTTTGAGCTAATACAGTTTTTCCAACATAAAAAAAATGTATTTTTCTCTCAATAAGTCATTTGTTCAAAACATTAGCTCTTAGAACATTTATCCCACTTGAAACTTTGGCCAATGTATAATGCTTTAAAATTGATTATTTTTGTAACCCAGATTCTATTTCTTTCTTTTTTTTTTTTAATTTCAGACTTTGCATGTAATGCAGAAAGAACAAATTTTACACTTCTTAATATAATGGATTTTTTTAGCTAGACTATCACAGATTCACAGAGAGGTGCTTTATTTTCCTAAAATAAACACTGGAAGTGATGCACAGCCCAGCCACTCCATGCACACAGTTAACACTCACCAGGAGGGAGGCTTGCCATGTTGAGCCCACTAAGTTTTAGATCTCTGAAGGGGCTTTACACCCTGTGGTGTAGGCATACTCCTTTCAGGGGAAAGTATGCCATTAAAACACTGCCTTCTTACAGTGACTTCAAACGAGTGTAGATGGAATTGTTTTACAAGCATTTTGTTTTTTACCTGGAGTAATTTACCATTTGTATAGATGCATGCCACAATAGGGGAAAATCAGTTTCTTCATGATATGTGCTACAGAGTTAAATGAAATATGTCAAAAAAACATGTTTAGTGTTTGCAAAGAAAAAAAAAAAAAGCAATACAGTCATGCCATGATAATGATACTCTGTATGTACCCATATATTTACCAAGCACAATGAAACCAAATCATAGATGAAAGTATATTAATAAATTGAGTAATGAGAAACTGATTTAAAACCCAGACAATCCAAATCCACTGTTGTCGAGTCGATTCTGATTTGTAGTGACCCTAAAGGACAGGGTTTCCAAGGCCATAAATCTTTTATGAAAGAAAACTATCTCTTCCTCTTCCTGCAGAGTCTCTGGAGGTTTCGAACCACTGATCTTTGCGTTAGCAGCCAAACACTTACCCACTGTGCTGCCATAGCTCCTGAAGTTAACTGATCTAAACTTTTATCAATTCAATACTCAATTAAATAGATCATTCAAATGGTTCACTGTGAAGAAAATAGAAAGCATAACATTGAATAAAATAGATTTTTAATTTTTAACATAAAAATATTCAAACAGCTTATTTTGGCTTCATGAAAACACATCCTAAATGATAACATTGTGTGCTGTATTATTAACTCACAGCATATGATGTTTATTTCTACCTCCCTAGATTCCCCCCCCCCCCGGGATAGTAACAATGTGGACTCACACATTTATTATATTAATTAGAAATCACTACCTAATATAATTATTCTGGCAAGCACATGGTGAGTACTGAAAATATTATTGACAGAATTTCTGCATTTAACTCTGGTGTTAAAAACATTTGCATGTCTAAAACTGCCTTGATTAGATATTGTTTTTGACGACTCCGCTTGGTGTTTTACTATATGCACATTAAGCAAGAGGACTTTTAGCACGTCTGAAGTAACATCTGCTCTGTCTTTTTGTTGCTGGGTTCATGGTATAATTAGCTCTATATTTCACCAAATACAATTTTGCTCCCATGGCGGACAAAGCAGCATGAAGAAAACATAAATAATTGCAGATTAGAGAAACAGAAGGCAAAGTGGGTGTAGATGGCTTTGATTAAAAAAAAAAAAAAGGGTTAAGGAGAATAGAAGGTCAACTCATTATTAAGAGAAAAAGGAGGTAGTTAAAATTAGATATCGTCTTTGTAATTAAAGAAAACACATACACAGATTTTTCTTTGAGCAGTGTTTCCTATTTGACCAAATAGTTTAGAGACTTGCAATGATGTAGCTTTGTTTTATATTTATTTTGAAAATACTTTAAACATATACATGCTTGCATACACAAAACACAACTTAATCATTAGCTGAAATATTGAAGAGACATAGGACCATTAAATTTCCCAGATTGTAAAACACACTTTCTTGATAGTACCACTTTCACAGAATTGAGTTATCCCTGCCAAACCAGCTAGTCAGATTTCTATAGCCTGATAATCAGATTTACCATGCCTCCAATTAACCAATAGTCAATTTGCTTGCCTGGGTCGGTAATATTGAGATCACAGTATGTTCATATTAAACTTGTGACTGTTCACTGTATTAAATATCCCAGTTCAATTGTGTCTCATCATTGAGCATTCCACACCTTATGTAAAAGAATATTGCATCATGTACACAAAATAAGTAAAAGATACAAATGTAGAAATCATATTTCAGTGTCCAACAACATAATTTATTGTACAATTTTTAAAGTATGTTATGCGATCGGTGATTAAATGGTTAGCTGCATGGGTGTGAAATGTAATTTTCCTCCTCTTTTACTTTTAGTCTGTAAACTATAAAATATTTTGAATTGAAAATAGAGTACCAACTTGGCATTAATTTAATTTCTGTCAGAAAAAGTCCTCAGAAGACTTGAAAACAAAGTAATGATGTCTTTTTTCCTTTATTAAAGATGGGTGCAGATTCTGTTCTTGCCAGTATTCATCCAAGAACACAAAATAAAGGCATATATCAAAACATGTTTCCAGCTCCACTCCCTATCTGAAGCATAAAACTCACAAATCAAGTAAAAACAATTAAAAAACAAATAAAAATAAAATCCAGAAAGCAAAACAAACTTAATTATAAATTATCATGTACGACTTGTTGAAGAATAGTTTAAAAGGTAACTATGTAAACAGCCAAAGCCAGGCCAGGAGCTGATTGTGGAGCAGACCATCAACTGCACATATGCAAGTTCAACTTGAAGTTAAAGACAATTAAAACAAGTCCAAGAGAGCCAAAATATGGTCTTGAATATATCTCTCCTGAATTTAGAGATCATCTAAAGAATAGATTGGATGCATTGAACACCAATGACTGAAAACCAGAAGAATTGTGGGAGGATATCAAGAACATTATCCATGAAGAAAGCAACAGATCACCAAAAAGATGAGAAAAGAAGAGAAGACCAAAATGGATGACAGAAGAGACTCTGAAACTTGCCCTTGAGTGGAGAGTAGCTAAAGCCGATGGAAGAAATGACAAGACAAAATTGCTGAACAGAAGATTTCAAAGAGCAGCTCAAGCAGACAAAATCAATTACTATAATGAAATGTGCAAAGACCTGGAGTTTGAAAACCAAAAGGGAAGAACACGCTCAGCATTTCTCAAGCTGAAAGAATTGAAGAAAAAATTTAAGCCTCGAGTTGCAGTATTGAGAGATTCTATGGGCAAAATATTGAATGATGCAGGAAACATCAAGAGAAGATGACAGTAATACACAGAATCACTGTACCAAAAAGAATCCATTTCAGGAAGTGGCATATGATCTAGAACCAAGGTGCTGAACGAGGAAGTCAAAGCTGCAATGAAAGAATTGGCGAAGAACAAGGCTCCGGGAATTGATGGAATACCGATTGAGATATTTCAACAAATGGATGCCCCATTGGAGGCACTCACTTGGTTATGTCAAGAGATTTGGAAGACAGCTACCTGGCCAACTGACTGGAAGAGATACATATTTGTACCCATTCCAAAGATAGGTGATCCCACAGATTGGGGAAATTATAGAACAATATCATTAATATTACAAGCAAGTAAGATAATTCAAAAATGGTTGCAGCAGTATATTGACAGAGAACTTCCAGAGGTGCAAGCTGGATTCAGAAGAGGACATGGAACAAGGGATATCAAAGCTGTTGTCAGATGGATCTTGGCTCAAGGCAAAGAATACCAGAAGGATGTTTACTTGTGTTTTATTGACTATGCAAAGTCATTTGATTGTGTGGATCATGACAAATTATGGATGACATACAGAAGAATGGGAATTCCTGAACACTTGATTGTACTCATGAGGAACCTGTACCTTGACCAGGAGGTTGTCATTCAAACAGAACAAGGGAACACTACATGGTTTAAAATCAAGAAGGGAGTGCGTCAGGGTTGTATCCTTTTCCCACACTTATTCAATCTATATGCTGAGCAAATAATCCAAGAAACTGGACTATATGAAGCAAAACATGGCATCAGGATTGCAGGAAGAGTCATTAACAACCTGAGATGTGCAGACGGTACAACTTTGCTTGCTGAAAGTGAGGATGACTCGAGGCACTGACTGATGAAGGTTGAAGAATGCAGTCTGCAGTATGGATTACGTCTCAATATAAAGAAAAACAAAAATCTTCACAACTGGACCAATGAGCAGCATCACAATAAATGGAGAGAAGATTGAGGTTGTCAAGGAATTCATGTTGGTTGGTTCTACAATTGATGCCAATAGGAAGCAGCAGTCAGGACATTAGATGACGTGTAGCACTGGGAAGGTCAACCGCAAAGGAAATATTTCAAGTGCTGAGGAGCAAGGATGCCTCCTTGGGGACTAAGGTGCGCCTGACACAAGCCATGATATTTCCAATTGCCTCATATGCATGTGAGAGCTGGACAATGAATAAGGAAAACCAAAGAAGAGTTGATGCTTTTGAGTTGTGCTGGAGAATAATACTGAAAGTACCATGGACTGCTAAAAGAACTAACAGATCTGTCCTGGAGGAAGTGCACCTGAAATGCTCCTTGGAAGTGAGAATGGCCAGACTTTGTCTCACCTATTTTGGTCATGTTGTCAGAAGGGACCATTCCCTGGAGAAGGATGTCATGCTTGGTAGGGTGGAGGGTCGATGAAAGAGGGGGAGGCCTTCAATGAGATGGATTGACAGGGTGGCTGCGATGATGGGCTCAAGTATAGCAGGGATCGGGGAGCTGGTGTGGGATCGGGCAGTGTTTTGTTCTGCTGTGAATGGGATCACTATGAGTCGGAAATGACTCAACGACACCTAACAACAACAACAACATGTAAACAGTCAGTATATATCCCAATATGTGATTTCCTGTTGGGAAAGTAGGACAAATAACTCACCAAATTCATATGCTGATTCGTTTTGATATTTTTACTTTTCACATAGATAGCAGTTTAAATATATTAATCTCTCTCACAATGCCTGGGAGCTTTCACACCATCCTGTGGATTCCAGAAGTTCTTGTCCAGCTTGCATTAGGTAGGTAAAGAGGGTTAGAGGGGCAGGGACACATGTAAATAAACCATTTCCTGAGGAAAAGTAACCATGCTTTTTGTCTACTAATTCTTTGACTTTCTTTCATTTTTGTTGCGTAGATTACAAACCAATTCCTTCTTTGGCACACATGACTATTTAAGTTGAATTTTTCCTGGAATTAGGGAACCTGAGTCAAAGGATACTATATGGATCTTCTAGGTCCTAAGGCATTTGACTGCTAACCAGAGGGCTGGTGGTTCAAACCCACTCGGCGCTCCTCGGAGGGAAGATTATGCAATCTACTTCTGTAGAGATACAGCCTCAGAAACACAAGAAGGGGTCGCTATGTGTCAGGATTGGCTTGATGGCAGTGAGTTTTTTTGGAGGTCAAGGTATTCAATATTAATCGAAAAGAATAATGATTGCACATTAGAATCTTCTGAGGAGCTTTTAAAAAATCATGTCCTAAAATTACTCCACAAAAGTTAAACAATAATTTCTAGGGCTTATTGTTGTGATAACTTGCCATCAAGTCTTCTCTGACTTATGGAGACTTTATGTTTGGTCTTGTACCATCTTCATCATCATTGGTGTATTTGTTTTGAGTTTATTTGAATTTTTGAGTCAATTGTTGATGTTGGTATGTCAGTCTATTGGGGGCTTCCTTCAGTTTTGCTGATATTCTACCAATATGATTCTCTTGTCTTTCTTGATGACATGTCAAAAGTGAGTTGAAAGGCTATTGTTGTGTGCCAGCAAGTTGATTCTGACTCACAGCAACTCTGTAGGACAGAACAGAATTGCAACCATAGGGCTTCTAGGCTATAATCTTTGCAGAAGCAGATCAGTGAATCTTCTACTACAGAGCAGGTGATAGGTTCGAACTTATAACTTATTGGTTACCAGCCAAGTGCTTAAATATTATGTGACCTGGTCTCCTCATATGGAAGGATAGCATCTACACTTATATATATAT
>NW_006921918.1:732806-734568 GCF_000298275.1 Orycteropus afer afer
CTTCAAGGCTCAGGGGTCCAAGATTATCTTCTGTGTCTGTGTTAATTGGTTTCCCTTTTCTTTGTTGAAGAGGGTCTGTGCAGTCCTTCTGCCTAGTCCGCCATCTTGCTGGAACTCCTTTTTTTTTTTTATTTTTTTAAGTTCTAGGTGATTCCAATGCAAAGCCAGTTTTGAGAACTGTTAATTTGTTATCTAACTTTTCATTATTTGAGGCTTCTTTACATGTCTTTTGTCAATATCAACTTGAATATCACTGGTTATCTCACCCTTATTCCACCATTCCGTGTGTGAGTAACTTTGTTCAAAGTGCTTGTATGAATTATATACAAAAATCATTCAGAACTTGACAGTCCTGCAAGTATCTGAAAACAACTACAGTGGACCCTTGATTTTAATTCTGATCCTTTTCAAAGGCTACTTTCTTTATAACGCTGATTTCTGAATCCTCATTTTATATCTTCCTGTTTATAAGTGTAAAGAGCTCTAGTGGCATAGTGCCTTAGACATTTGACTGCTAACCAGAAAGTTGACAGTTCAAAGCCACCAACAGCTCCACAGAAGGAAGATGGGGCAATCTACTTCATTTTACCTCCTTGGAAACCCAGTGGGGGTCTCTATGGGTTGGAATCCACTTGATAGCAGTGTGTTTGGTTTGGGTTTGAAATTATAAGTGCAGGCTAATCAGAATTGCCTGGAAAAGCTTTATCAATCTAAATATGTCCACTTGTATATCAGAACTGGCATGCATAATTTGAAAATATTCTCATGTTGAATTACCTTATGTGGCCAATATTTCTTAATGAAAATAGCAACTTCTGCATGTACTTTGGGAGCTCTGGTGGCATAGTGCCTAAGACATTTGACAGTTAACTGGAAGACTGACAGTTCAAACTCACCAGCCACTCCTTGGAAGAAAGCCTGGGAAGTCTACGTCTGTAGAGCTACCACCTCGGAAACTCAAGGAGAGGTTGCTATGAGTCGAAATTGACTCATTTTGACTTGACGGCTTGCAGTATTTTGGAAAAAAAGGAACTGAAGTTAAGTGTCTTCACCCAAATCATGATAACAAGATTTTAATACAATAATTTACAAACAACAACAAAAAAGTTAAGTGTCTTGATTTGGCAATTATGTACACAGAAAGATTTGAATCCATATATTTGATGTCAAAGTTCCCATTGGTCGTAGTGATCATGAATGTGTGAATCTTTTGATTTCATTATATATGGTGTTGAATGCATATACGGCCATCATTTTGCAGGTAACTACTTAAGACACTGAGATACTGCCATTTGAATTTTTTTTTTTTCTTTTTTTGGTCTTTATTCCTTAGCATCAATGACTATGGTTTGATACTAAGAATGAAAATTATGATTGATATATTATTATACTTTCTTAACTCAGATACTCTGTATATTTATTATTCAAACACATTCTTATATTAGATACTAGTATTTTAAATTTTCTCAGTTATGGCTGTTTGTATGTGTATAAAGCATTCATAGGTAGTACAAATAATTGCACTTGGTTACTACTTACCAAAAGGTTGGTGATTTGAATCTACCTAGTAGTGGCGTGTAAGAAAGCCCTGGCATCCTGCTTCTATAAGATTATAGCCAAGACACTGAGCCAAGGAGCTCTGTCCTATTCTGTAACACATGGTGTGGCCATGAGTCATGAAAACCTCAACAGAAACTGATTTTGTGTTTTCTTTGAGATATATGTATAAATATACCTATATATATACATATATATATATATA
>NW_006921918.1:735503-743794 GCF_000298275.1 Orycteropus afer afer
ATATCATACATATGTATTTTTCATGGAAGTGGAGATCCATTTTATTTATGTGCATACAAAATGATACACACAGATAGATATGTCTTAATTTACCTTTGCGGCTCTACTATTCTAACTCAACAAGTGCAAATGGCCTTGTGAAACTCTCCTTTAAAATTTCTAAAGATACTGTGTGAATAGAAGGAATACAAAACTTCAGTCTATTGTTTTCATTCAGAAAAAGGAAAGGCTGTCATTTTTTCACCCCTGAAAGCTCAAGAATGGTTTAACAGCATTTCTGCCATTAGGTTGTCTAGTTCATAAATCTCTTTAATGCCCGATTTAACATTGCATTTAATGAAATTTTGTTCCTAATTCATTTGATTAGGTCCTCACTAGCCTCTAATTGTGGGTCAAAGAATTTCAGCAATTTTATCTGAAGTGGTATGAGATTGTTTTAAATATGTAAATAGTACAATGCCATCATCCTGTTAAACCACGTGCTTGAAATGAATGCTTATATGTCTTTTTACTTATTTCGTCAGCATGAAGCTTACAGTTTTAATAATATTGTCAGGTTTTGACTTTATCCTTAGTATTTAATAATAGACTTTTGTAGTTCAGGAAAATGATATGTTTTGATCTATATTCTGATATAAAAAAGAAATGTATCTGATATAATAAATAAGCAGAACTCTAAGACTAAGACTTTCAAATGATGATAGCTGACTCTGATTTAAGAAGGAAAAATATGTAAAAGTAATTGGAGGCAAATTTGTACTAAAATGATTTTCTTTTCACAAATATGAAAAACAGCAAATTTTGGGTGCTTGACAGTATATTTCCCACATAATTTTTATCATTGCTGAGGGAGATTCTCTGCTGAGTTAGAAGTAGAACTATTAAAATAGATTTTCTATTTTAAATATATGATAAATGAGTTACTTCTAGTTGAAGCAGGACTACAAATATAATTTTTCAAATATATTATGGTTTAAATAGGCCTTGGGGGACTGGCAACTTAATCATGACTAAAGGGAACATTATTTTAGGGGAAAATGTATGAGTTAAACCATTTGTAAATCAGTGGTTGTTTATTTAAGTTTCCCACAACAAAAAAGTAGTTTATCGAATAGACAAATGAACATCAATAAATTTTAAATAGTAAAATTTATCAAAGTATTCATATCATGTCTCTAGTTTTAGACCTTTCCTTCCCAGTGACTATGACACTATAAAATAAAATTACAGCCAGGGCCTATTAATAGAAGATGTTCAAACACTTTTACCTGTCTTTTCTTTTAATCTTCCTGTTTTCCCTTTCAAACAAAAAAAACATGCTACTTCTAGTGATCGTATCAATTGCCCTTGAGTCGATTCTGACTCATGGTGACCTCTTGGATGCCAGAGTAGACCTGTGCTCCACAGGGTTTTCAATGGCTGATTTTTCAGAAGTTGATCCCCAGGCCTTTCTTCTGGGACCCCTCTTGGTAGACTTGATCCTCCAACATTTTGGTTAACAGCTGGGCTGCTTAACTTTTGGCACCACACAGGGACAATGGTAACAATAGTGCCTAACATTTATTGAGCTCTTACTCTTTATAATTATTCTGGAAATGTTAAAACCCATATTTCAATGTCAGTGTCTTTGCTTCTCATAATTGTTACTTGACCAGGACACCTCAAATTTAAAATATTCTAAAAGAATTCCTGATCTTACTCCAAACCTACTTGTCCCTGTCTTCCCCTTGTCAGTAACTTCATTTTTTTCTTCTTAATTGTGCAAGCCCCAAACCTGGGAGCCATCTTTGATTCTTCTCTCTCTTATACTTACATCTAATATATCTTCATATCCATCCACCACTCTCTCCTTCATCTCTTGCCTAGATCATTGTGAGTGTCCCTAATAATTCTTTCCTTCTTCTATGCCCCCATAAAGCAGTGAGAGCGGTCCTGTTAACATGTTTGTAAGACCAGATCATCCCCCTGGCCATAACCATCCTGCCTTCCAATTTAATTTACAGTAAAATAATAAATGTACTTCAGATATTCTACAGTCCTCAGCATGATCACAAGTGGGCTAAGAAGCAGCATCATGATAAATGGAGAAAAGATTGAAGTTGTCAGGGATTTCATTATACTTGTATCCACAATCAACACTCAGGGAAGCAGCAGTCAAGGAATAAGACGTCATATTGCACTGGGCAAATCTGATGCAAACAAGCTCTTTAAAGTGGTGAAGAGCAAAGATGTCTCTTTGAAGGCTAATGTGTGCCTAACCCAAGCCATAATATTCTCAATCGCCTCATATGCATGTGAAAGATGAACAATGAATAAGGAAGACCAAAGAAGAGTTGATGCTTTTGAGTTGTGTTGGAGAATACTGAAAGTAGCGTGGACTTCCAGAAGAACTAACAAATCTGTCCTGAAGCAAGTGTACCCTGAATGCTCCTTGGAAGAGAGAATGGCCAACTTCTTCTCACCTACTTTGGTTATGTTGTCAGAAGGGACCGTTCTCTGGAGAAGGATATCATACTTGGTAAAGTACAGGGTCAGGGAAAAAAGGGAAGACCCTCAACGAGATGGATTGACGAAGTGGCTGCAACAGTGGGCTTAGGTATAGCAAGGATTGTGAGGATAGCGCACACTGGGCAGTGTTTTGTTCTGTTGTGCATAGGATCACTATGAGTTGGAGCCTACTCCCTGGCACCTAACAACAACAACAACAACAACAGCATGATCTGGATCCTACTTTCTTCTCCACTCTGACTGCCTCTTCTCCCACTCTCACCCTTACTCACTTGTAGCCACAATGGTCTACTTGCAATTTCACAAATATCTTAGGAATGCTACTGCTTTGCACTGCTGTTTCTTCTACTTGGCATTCCTTCTCCTAGGTCTAAATCATGTTCTCTCATCTCCTTCTAACATCTCTTCCTTGCTGTTGTTGTTAGGGGCCTTTAAGTCATCTCTGAATCATAGCGACTTTATGTACAACAGAACAAAATACTGCCCAGTCCTGTGCCATCCTCATAATATTTGTTATGCTTGAGTCCATCGTTGCAGCCACTATGTCCATCTCACTGAGGGGCTTCCCCTTTTTCACTGACCTTCTCCTTTACCAAGTAGGTTTCCTTTCCAGGGTTCAGTCCTTTCTGACAACATGAGCAAAGTATGTGAGACAAAGTCTGGCTATTCTTGCTTCTAAGGAATATTCTGGCTATTCTTCTTCCAACACCAATTTATTCATTCTTCTGGAAAGCCAGGCATTTTCAGTGTTATTTGCCAACACAATTCAAATGTGTCAGTTCTTCTGATTTTCCTTATTCCTTGTTCAGTTTTCATGTGCATATGAAGCTATTGAAAATACCATTCCTTGGGTCGGGTGCACATTACTCTGCACAAACCAAATGTACGTGTACTGTTGAATGTAAAACAAATTCTGCTCTGTATATTTGCATCCAAAGCACATTTTTTTTTAAAGTGACATCTTTGCTGTTTAACACTTTAAAGAGGTCTTTTGCAGTAGATTTGCCCAGTGCAGTACTTCAATATCACTTTCTTAAGGTTTATATCGACAACCCTGTTTTAAATTGCAGCATCTCCTTGCTATGTAAATACTCCCTATCCTCCTTTCTTGCTTTATTTTTCTCTAAAGCACTTATCACATCTTGACATGTCACACAATTTACTTACTATTTGTTTATTAGAATGTCAGCTTCATGGGGCCTAGAAATTTGTTGTACAATTTGTTCATTACTTTATTCGTGGCATCTAGAACAGTGCTTGAACTAACTATTTGTTTAATTACTGAATTAGTAAGAAAGAAATGTGTTGAGTTACAAAAAAATATAAAAATAATATTTTTTATTCAAATTTGACTAATTTGATTTAAGGAATGAACATCTGATTTAAGGAAGACACAAACTTATCCAGTAAGATCTAAGGGAAAAAAAAGAAGGCCTTCAAAATCCTTTGCACTGAGGAAGTGAGAATGATGCAGTTAAAGCATTTATTTTCTAAATGTGACATGCTCTAGGAGCTACACATCACTTCACCTCATGTTTACACATTATGTTACTATAACTGCTTAAAATGTAGAGATTTTTAATTGAATTTTATGGCTGGTCTACAATGTTGATAGTAATTTTTATGTTATAGCTTATGAGTTTACTAATAGAAAGATACAGAGAAATTTTCCTTGATGTAATAAAATATCTATAAAAGCAAAATGGTGTTCCCTTACTAGATAGTTATATTATATCTTTCTAAATCTCTGAGCATGCATTTATAAAAAATTCATTCTGAGAACTAATATTTAGTAAATTAAATAACTTTCTTTAACATAACAAGAATCAGTGATGTATTCCTAGATCTATTTGATAAAGTATATATTTTTAATAACCCATTTTTCCTTTTCAAAATGCTATAAAAATATTTTTATAGTAGGAGTCCAAGATTCTCAAAAAATGTGCTCAGTAGTGGTGCTTATAATTGAGCAAAATATTTATTTTAATACCATACATTTAAAATTATACTTAATGTTTATATTATAGTTTTATCTATTGGATTTCACTTAAGGCACCAAAAACAAAAAGAAAAAAAAAAACAAACTCATTGACGTTGAATCGATTCAACTGAGTGACCACTCCTTGGGTTTCTGAGGTGGTATCACTACAGAAGTAGATTGCCCAGCTTTCCTTCCGAGGAGTGGATGGTGGGTTTGAACCACCAGCCTTCTGGTTAGCAGTCAAATGCCCTAGGTACCATGTACCAAAAGAGTTATAAAAAGGTACATTTCATATTCTTTCATCATATCCTATTGTTTTTAACTTAATTCATAAAAATGGTCAGCATAAGTTTTTACTGGAAATAAAGTCATTCTATACTTAAAGAACTAACAAATCTGTCCTGGACAAAGTGCTGCTGGAATGCTCCTTGGAAGCGAGAATGGCCAGACTTCATCTGATCTACTTTGGTCATGTTGTCAGAGGGACCTTCTCCGGAGAAAGACATCATGCTTTGTAAAGTGGAGGGTCAACGAAAATGGGGAAGGCCCTCAACCTGATGGATTGACACAGTGGTTGCAACAATGGGCTCAGGTATAGCAAAGATTGTAAAGGTGGCACAGGGCTGGCAGTGTTTTGTTCTGCTGTACATAGTGTTGTCATGAGTTGGAGCAACTTGATGGCACCTAACAATGACAACATACTTACAGTAATGAAGTAGTTAACTGGGATTCCCAAGATTTTTATTTCTTAGCATTTAAAAATTTCTGATACTATTTTTCTGTATTTAGAAATTAAAATTTTGAAAGAAAGTGCATTAATAAAATTTAATAAGAACCCAAACTCTACTCTTTGACTCTTCATAGTTAATAATAGTCACTCAAGATCTTTTACTTCACCATGAGTAATGATTATAAAAAATGGGGATGTGCCATTATTATTGACCTTTAAAATCTCTTAGTTAAAGATTTAGAATACTTTTGGCTCAAAGCACATATAATCCTGATATTTTCTTTTTTCTTCTGTATATTCCCACTCAACAGCAGTTTTTTAATTTTAAAATGGATAACATTCATTTGACATTTTGCAGTCTAAAAATTAAATTTTCATGCTTGCTTTGAATGCATCTGGGAACCTAGAAATGAAATTTTGACAGAAATAAAAATGCCACTGGGAATATTATTGATCATCTGCAATGTGTGTTTTTCATTTACCAATTAAAACATATTAGCCAAATCACCTGGAAATGGATTGGCATCTATTCTTTTAATCATTTATGTAATGGAGATAATTTAGAGCCATTGGCTTATTAACACTTTCAGCTGATTATAAAATGCTAAAAGATAAGAGATCTGATAAATTGTTTAGAATTAGGCGACGAGAAAAATGTTTTTTCTGGTGTATTGCTATCTCTACATGATTAGACAGTCAGAAAATATTGGTTTGAACCAATACCATCTTTCCAGAAGCAGTTCTCCTCCCCCTCCTTAAAAGCTTAAAAATAATGAAAATAAATCTCCAAAGTCTTTTATGTTTTTTCAGTTAATTCCTGATTTTAGTCAATCTGACATTATATTTAAACACCCCACTAATTTTTTTTCATTATAGATGTGCTCTTGTGTGTAACCTTTATTCTTGTTTGTAAAATTCTGAACCCTAAAGCAGCTCCCTAGCAATTGCATTGGTTGTTAAATTCTACTGATGTTGTTCTAAGTGCCAAAGCACCAGGTAAATGTTAGTTATTGCCTTCATTTGGAATGCCAGTTCACCAAATGCCCATTCTGTACCATGCGCTTGGCTAGGTCTAGGGGAGGAGGAGACTAAAGATGGAGCCTTTATCTTTAAGGAACTACGGGAACTTAATGGGAAAATATTGCATTCTTCTTAAAATTGGGATGCTTTCTACTTGCATTTCCAGAACTTATCAGTTTCAAATTGAATGCCCTTTCATTTTTAATGCTTATGATGTACTTACTACTTTTCACTTTGTTCTGGAATCTGCTTTCCTGAAGTCTGATAGCTGTTAGGGTACTCTTGGGTGGCACAAATGATTAAATACTTGACGATTAGTTAAAAGGTTGAGTGTGAGAAATCATCCAGATATACCTCAGAAGACAGACCTATTGATTTGCTCCTAAAAGGTCACAACCTTGAAAACTCTATGGGACAGTTCTGTTGCGCATATGTGGGGTCACCTTGAATGGGAATCGACTGGACACCAACTAACAACAACATTTGTTAAGAATGGCCATGATTCCCTTTCATTATTTTATAAACCTCAAATTGACATGCCATATTCTTCTTTCTTTAATTTTTTTCCCCTTGATTACTTCTTTCTCCTTCCCCTCGTCTCCTCCTCCTTTCAGTTCTGTGATAGGTGCTTTATATACACTCTTTTTTTAATCAGTATGATAATTTGATATATGTGCTATATTACACATAAGAAGACAGAGCTCACAGGGCTTAAACAATGTATCTCTTCTTATTCCTAATGGCTTCAACATCTGTGATTTTTTATATGAATTTTTTTACATTACAAAAATTGCTTTCTTTCTTAATCTTCTAATTCCATGTGCTCTATGGAGTCCTTGGGTGTTGCAAAGGGTTATTGTGCTCAGCTTCTAACCAAAGGGTTGGAGGTTCAAGTCCACCCAGAAGCACCATGGAAGAAAGGGGTGGAAATCTGCTTCCAAAAAATCAGCCTTGCAAACCCCAAGGAGCAGTCCTATTCTGGCACACATGGGGTCACTACGAGTTGGAGTTAACTCAATGGTTGTTAATATATAAACAAATTCACTGTCATCGAGTCGAATCCGACTCAGAGCAACCCCTCCTTGGGTTTCCCAGGCAGTATCTCTATGGAAGTAGTAGATTGCCCAGTCTTCCTTCTGAGAGTGTGGTGGCTGGTGGGTTTGAACTGCCAGTCTTCTGGTTAGCAGTCAAATACCTTAGGCACTATGCCACCAGAGCTCCCTATGTTTATATATATACATATACATATATATATATATATATATACACACATATACATACATGTAAACACACACACACACGTGTATCCCCAAGCCACATAACCAAACTTGCTTGCATCAAGCTAATTCTGACTCATAGTGACCCTATAGAGTAGAGTAGAATTGCCACAGAGGTTTCCAAGGCTGTAAGTCTTCACAGAAGCAGATTGCCTCATCTTTGTCTAATGCTGTGGCTGGTGGGTTCAAACTGCTTAGCTTTTGGATAGCAGGCCAATGCTTTAACCACAGCACCACCAGAATTCCTTTATATATGCTTAATTCTCCATGTACTTCATTCCCTTTAGTCCTCTGCATGCTTTGCAGATAGGCATTATCCCATCGTCCCCATTTTTCAGATGAGATATGTGTGGTGTGGAGCTTTTATGTAATTTACTCAAAACTATGAAAGCACTATTTAAAAAAAAAAAGGTCTTACCAATTTCTATACTTTGTCTGCTTCCTGAAAACAACAAATAACTAGTCCTTGTGAGATAAATTTAAGTCTGGAGAAAAATAATTCCCTTTCATATTGATACCTTTTTTGGATTCAATTATTGTTAGGAAATTGAAGAGTTTTCTGTAAGAAAAGAGCAACTTTCCTAATTTTGTTCTCAATGTCTGCAGACATGTTAAGGTATAATATTTGACTTACTAAATTAATACATGACTGGAATGTTCTAAAATATTCTAAGTGACCTTAAATGATATCATTTATAGCAGCAGTTCTCTAAGTGTGGTCCTGGGACACATGGAGGGAGAGTTCCCAGGACATATTTGCTTTGCTTTTTTTTTT
>NW_006921918.1:743894-768169 GCF_000298275.1 Orycteropus afer afer
AAAAAAAAAAAAAAAAAACCTTTTATTGTCCCATTAGTATACAGTGAAGTTTCTCAGATATATAATATCACAACAGATCAAATGCAGAAGAGAATATGAAAATCCAAATAACTTTTCTTAAGGCAATCATTAAAAGGTTTTGCAAGAGTATAAAGCATGACTTTCTTCCTGTTATATTTATCGTTCATAAAATATGTTATTTGTATTAATGTAAAATGAGTTTACTTGTATGTTCACGTAAATATATAAATAAATGATAAACCTCTTAATGTTCATTGTAATACAATATGTATTAATAACCCATGTGTGTAAAGACATAAAGACCAGTATTTTGAAGAATCATTGCTATACAGAGACATAAATCATACACAATACCTTTGGTTTTTATAATCTGTTTTAAGAATCTAATCTATTTACATTTTTATGCATTTCTTTAGAAATGCTTATAGTCAGTGGGGGAGCTCTGGTAGCATAGTGCCTAAGGCACTGGACTGCTAACCAGAGGGCTGGTGGTTCAAACCCACCAGCAACTCCTCGGAAGGAAGATGGGGCAATCTACTTCCGTAGTGATACTGCCTTGGCAACCCAAGGAGGGGTCGCTATGAATCGGGTCCAACTCGACGGCACATAACAACAACAACATAGTCAGTGGTGGTGTGACAAGTCCTAGTCATAGTGAGAATGAAACACTTGGGAAACTTCACAAAGCAGGATGATGATGGGAGGTTGATGGTGAAGATACACAAATTATTTTCACAATATCTGTTGATGTAGAAATGGCTAATGGTAGATACTCTCCAATTTTATCTTCTCTCAATCTTGTAGTTAAAAATTCAATGTTCTCAAGTATCTTTGCTTAATTTTTTCTATGCGTATCACCTACTATTTAGGGAGATTGATCTCTGTGCAAGATTTTCTACTCTACAGGGAATTCCTAAGTGAATATGAAAAAAACAAAAACAAACAAACAAACAAACAAAAAAACCTCCTCATGATTTTCTTGTGAACTATAAATAGCCGAGCACAGATTGGAGCTTATTATGTCACAAAAATGATCAGTTTTTTACATTTATCCATCTAATTTTAATTCTTGGGAATTGAGAAATTTAGTTCAATAAACACTTTGTATTATGCACAAAGAATCCCTATCTTGTTAGTCAAAGCAAGGTTTTACTTCATTAAGTAAATGTTCCTTAGCAGTGAGGATGAGGGGACTTCCACTCATTTACAAGCAATCCCTGGATTATGAATGAGTTTCACTACTAAATCTGTCTTCAAGTTGAATTTGTATGGAAGTTGGACTGTTTGTGTCTACATCAGTGAAACATTTGTCTCAGAATATAGTATACAGTATACATTTCTAGTAATAAAAAACATTACAGAAGCACTTCTTGATACACTAAAACACCTTTAACATAATTATACAGTAATAGTAATAATAATAATAATGTTTTGATATGCATCACAATTTAGCACCAGTTTGTTATTATGAACCATTGTATGTACCTTGCATTTTTAATATACTATATTTTTACACAAATAGCACTACATTCTACCTTTGTTTGCCAATGGTTCCCTCCCCCTGGGAAGTATTTTTTTAAGCACCTGCTATGCCAATTTTTTTTTTTTGGGGGGGGTACATGTTATAGAAGCAAAAAAAAAAAAAAAATAATAATAGCATAGTACGTTTACAAAAATACCTCCCAAGGGGAGGGAGTGTTGACAAACAAACGTAGACAGTACATTCTATTTGTGTAAAAATACAGTAATAGACTTTATAAGGTTTGGTTTGTAAGGGTTGTATGCAAGTCAGACATTTATAACCTGGGGACTGCCTACTTTGGATATACATCTGGATAAACCAATTGCTAGAAAAGGACATCATGTTTGGTGAAGTAGAGGGCCAGTGAAAACAAAAGAAACCCTCAGTGAGATGGATTGACACAATCGCCACAACAGTTTACTCAAGCATACTGACAACCTTGAAGATGGAGCTGGACCAGGAAACATTTCATTCTGTTATACATAAGGTCTCCATGAGTCAAGAGCCGACTGAGGGTAACTAAGGATCACAACTTCATCAAGACTTCTCTCCTCTCTCTCTATTTTAAAACAGTGCTAATATGAATTTTATGTTAAATCCTAGAAAACTATTTTCCTTTGAATCTCTTTGTAGATTCATGACATAGGGACTTGCCATTCAGTGATACTGAAGGTTTTTGTTTTGTTTTTGATGTATGTGTGTAGTTAAAATATTTTTTCTTTCTCTTTTTGATATGTTTATAGCATACTCTGTGACTTGTGAGTCCAAGAATACTTTATGTTTTTAATCTGAAGAGAAGCCATAATGTTTTCTTTATATTAATTTGCACCTCTTTAGATTTCCATAGAGGACATTTCTAAAATTTATGTGTTGCATAAACACTTCTTTTAGTTAATTGTAGAAGTTTAACACTAAGTATATTTACAGCCCCGTAGGTATAGTTGAAAATTTACATATTCAACAGAGTTGCTCTCTGGCATGGTTTAAGAAAATGATCTGTGTTCTTAATTATAACTTCAGCATAAATGTGCAAATGTTATTTACTGAACTGTAAAGAGGAAATCAATGATGATGAAGATAATGTTGATAATATGAAACATATTAATTATATCCACTTGACAAATTTTTTCTTGTTTTCAACATTTGATGATTTTATGTTTAATGAGGTTGTGAGTTAAAGTCTATTTGAATATGATGGAAATTATAAATTTGCCATTACTTTTGTAGTCATTTCAGGCTTTTTAGGTGAATCAAAAGCTCAGTATCAATGAATAGAAAGCTGTATTTCCAGACTAAATTAAGAAACTGTGTAACCATGTTTATACTTTACACAGTGATTAACTTCATTCCTAAAGTCAAATAGTGATTTATAGTGTACAAAATGAGTATATAATTTGATTAATGAAAATGATTTGGTCATTCATTTACTATGTATAACAAAATTAAATTTCTTATTTTTGAAATACTAAGCTGTTGAAAGCTAAAAAGAATTCATTTTGCATAATATTTAAAACTACAGAAATAATAATTATTGATATGTTCTAATTAATATTTGTCCTTTCCTTAAGCAGTTTTAAGGATACTTAAAGCCTAGTACAAAATTAGAGTTGACAATTGCAAATACAAACCAACCAACACAGTAATAAAATCAATACTTACATTTCCCTTGAGGCCACTATTTACTGTTTGCTGCACCATTTCCTTAATGGAATGGCAGTTATATTTGCAGAAACCTTGTAACTACCATTTTTATGTTTTAACTAAAAGCAGCTTTCTTGAAAAAGTATGATAAAGAAAATCTTGAGTTACTGATGAGAATTGTCGTAACCATTTTGTAGCTAATATGAACACAGAGAAGGCAGGCTTTCATTTTTATGCCCCTTTCACCCCAGTATACCCTTTGTAGCATTTCACAGGGAGTGGTATTTTACTAATAATGACAATATGTCTTTCAAGTCGTTGTTATGATGGACACTGACTTAATATTCAAACATCTCCACTAAAACAATTAGCTCAGTTTAAATGAACACGTAACAATCGCTAGGGTAACTTTATTTTCTGGGGTAGATGTTGATAATATACAGTTGAAAAAAATGAAAGAAAAGAAAGGAGAAGGGAAAATCAGCAATTGTTTAACTCCACACATTAAAATTATGATCCAAACGTGATTGACAAAATGACTTAGGAATCTCATTTAGTTGATTTTCCTTTTCCTGCTGGGAAAGCAATTTCTCTTATTTTTTCATGATTTGGTATCTTTTCCTATAATGAAATGGCTTCAGAATTGATATCATGACTATTTTCATATTTGTTTATTTCCTTTTTTACTATGTGTTTCATTGCATCTGAATTTATCTGATGTTAGTATGGCATTTTCATTTTAACTTTTTTAAGAATATGACATTTTTCTAGGGTTTAATAACAGTGTAAAAATTAATTCACCTCCACATTTGCTTCTGATTTTGTCTTAAGAATAATAATAGTCTTTCAAAGTCATCCAAAATTGAAGGTACATTTTACCTCCCAGAGAAATATGTGCATGGTAAAATTTGATTTTTATTGGTAATTATGCAAACAAAAACCCCAGAAATATGTGTGTTCAGAATCCTAGGCCTTTTTCTGAGGACAAGTTTTGAAACAGGATATTGAAAATAACTCCATTGGCCAACTCCAGTCTTTTTACATGATGATGTCAGCAACTATGGTGTGTGATAAAGCTGCAATATTTTCATGACAAAGAAAAATTCATATCCATATCTTTAATAAATGAAGGAGGAAAAAAAAATATGTCCTTAGTAGATTCATGTATCCCCATCAGAACCTTTGTAGCTTCTCTCAAACTGTAAATATTGAGAATAAGATCAGAATGAAAGTGGTGTTGCATCAAAATTAATCACTAAAGTTATTGCCTATGGTGTCACATGTATTCCACATTCAGCCTTTTCACACAAAGCTTTGAAGAGCCCTACAGGGCCAACCCAATGTAATTGATACAGAATCATTGCTATACAACAGCTGCAGTAACAAGGTGCTGCAGCTTTGACTTTAATCTACCTTTCTTTCTGAGAGTTTATTATGTTTTTGAATTTATTCTTTTGTAGATCTGGGAGCTATCATTTTTATGGAAATTAATCTTTTTAGAAGATTTGTACTCTCTTTTTCAAACACTAATACATTCATTCAAGTATCCTATTATTCAGATCCAGCTGGCTTTTATCTGGTGATATTTACTTCAAAAAGCCAAGTTAAATGGTATCATAGATTAATTCTCAGGGCACAGGAAAGCTTTTTCAGAGAAAAACATGATTTCACAATTACTGGAAATGTAATAATACAAATCACAGAAAATGTCAAAAAATGTGTTGTATAATCTGTCATAATAGGAACCTTCGAAAAGTTGTTTCACTGAAAACAGTAGTATTCTGAGTCCTCCCATAAGTTGTCTTTGCAATTGAGTATTGTGTAATCAGAAAGTTTGCTTGGGTTTTAATAAACGACAGCATGGATTTTAGCTGTGTGCTGTTTGTTCACACAAAGCAGTGAAACTTCAAAAGGGGCATTATCCACTGCTATCTCTTACATAAATCAAACTGGAAATAAGACACATTTTACAATTCAATTTAAGATCCCACTGAGACAATAATGTTGCAAGCTGTGCATTTTGCAAAGTAATATAGTAATGTCTAGTTTGCATTTTTGAAAAACCAAATTAATCACACTTTATTGAATATGTTGTAGCAAACCTAAAATTCATCTATTATTAAAAACTTGTTCAACAAATACAAACTATATTTTATACATAAAGGACAAACTCATTTATTCATTAGGATAAAACACTTGGAGTTTGCATTTTGGAACTGTTAAAGAAATGACATTTGCTATCAATGCTGTTTTGAATTTTTAAGACAGCCTACGCATAGTAAGCTGCTTGAAAATTATTTTAACATGTTAAATTTTACCAGGTTTTAAAACTCCTGGATATAAACAGGATTTAAAAATTTTGAAATACTGCAAAAAAAAAAAAAAAAAATTAAATAGTGATTTACTTTAGAGATCTCATTTGTTTCTTCTTTTACTGTGTCTTTCATAGCATTTGAATTACACAGACAAAAAATATTATGTTATTTTGAATGTAATGAACCTATAATAAGATGACAATTTTATGCTTTTGATTAAAAAAATTAAAACCCTCAGTATATATAATGAAGGCTTATTTTGCTCTACCATTTTACCAGGCTGAAGAATATCACTACATTGTAAATGTATATATTTAATTATATGATTTTAATAGAGCATTATGTGTAATATTGAAAATCAAATTATTGTGGAATCATTTGAAATCATTACCTACATGATACATAGTATATGTTGATATTTTTTAGATGTCAATATTGATGAATTTTAGTAAATATGAGTACAGTGAAGAGCAAAGTATTGTGAAGAATGGAGAGTATAGTGAATAATATGTCTGGAATGTTTATTTTACTGGAACATATTTTTCAGTGTCAGGATAGTAAACACAGTTTTGCTCTCTCCTGATATGTATAATACTCTGTATGAAGAGTTATTTGAAATGCTTCAGAACAGTAATATATACTGTACACTGAATAGAAATAGCATTATTAAAATACATTCCTAGATTTGGGCGATCTATTTCCATAGTGATACCACCTCGGAAACCCAAGAAGGAGTGACTATAAGTCTGATCCAACTTGATGGCAGTGAGTTTTAGACAGAGAGATAGATAGATAGATAGATAGTAATGCCAACCTGGTTACATCTTATAGACCCTATTGTTAAATCCTGAATTTTTCTGGCATATTCCTTTTTACTATTTTCAGTTTGTACCTCAGGGAAGGTCTAAAAAGTGTCCATCAACCCTGAATTGACAGAGTATCCTACTTGCCTTTCTACTAAGAACTCTTCATTGCTGACACATTTTCACTGGTAAACTGTTGCCTTCTGTCAAGAAAAGGTAAATTTTATCTCTTTGTGGAAAACTTCCAAACAGACCACTTTCCCTTCATTTGGGGAAAAAAAAAATCTTCAGTGCATATACAAAATTAACTAGTTTACAAACCACTGGATTCAGATTTGAGGTGGAGTATGCAGTCACTACTTGTCCATACTCAACATAATTGGGTTGCCATTTCTGTCTCTAGAATTCAATTTGTTTTTTCAATCTTCTTCTTAGAGAGCTCTAATGATAGAGAACACCAAATTTTTTTTTTTCCTTCTATTTTATCATTTTCCAGTGTCATGAAATATGAGAATCAGGATCCTTGCCCTGGTCATATCAGTGTCAATGTGGTGGATGACAGAATTGGGGATTATTATTCCTGATGATGAGTTCCTTCTCCTCCTTCTGACTATCTGATACATCACTTTAATCATCTCTCGCCCATACCTTAAATGATGATCAAACTCATCATCCTGACAACTGGGAACTTTCATAATCTGGCCCTAGACTAACTAATTATCTCTTGACTTCAGATGCTTTCCTCATATGTGCTTTCTCCTCCAGTCAAAAAAGCTACCTAGCTGTCATTCAGACCCACCATTTTCATTTGTCTTTGCCTCTTTGCACAGCCCAAGCAGTTCCCTCAATAGAGTGTGGAAAGAATTCAGGGCCAAGGATAAGGCAAATAGGATCTAAGTCCAACTTTTTTCCTATAGAGCTCTGTGACCTCAAGCATGTCATGTAATCACTCTATCAATCATTCTCAACCTCAGTTACATCTTCAATAAAGAGAGTTTGGGCAAAGTCTTCCCTTACCACACCACTTCAAAAATATACCCTCTAAACATATGTGTTTGTACATGTGTACATATTTAATTTATTTTGAAAAATTGTATTTTAATCTACTAGATGAAATCTTAAAATAGTTATTTGAAATAAATTATTTTAATTAATTAAAAGAAGCATTTAGTGTGAATTAAATAAAATGTATTTAACCATGTCACTGCAAGACATTGGCCAGCTACATCTAAATGAGAGCATCTGTGTATTGTTGATGATAATAAAATCCTGATTAAATGAGATAAGAGACTATGCATAGTAGAAGAGACAAAAAGCAGAACCAGGAATGCAATATTTCATGTTGGAGCAGATGTCTAAATTATTTAAAAGACAGATTTTGATATTGTAAGGGAAGGTAACATCATAATTGTAATTTTAGTGCTGATATTTTTTTAAAATAATAAGATAGCTATTATTGTTTAATAATTAAAGATTTCCTAGCAGATAATTATTTTAAAATGTAGAACTTCTTTGCACTGGAAATATTGAACATAGCCTATTATAGCTAAAGATAATTTGGCCAGATCTTATTTTAATAATTTCAAGATTTTAAAAAAGCCTGATATTTTCTTTAAGCATTTTCAAAAATAAGGCCATTTAATCATCCATAATTTATTTTTAACAAGTCAAGTGTATTTTGAATATTAATGTTTGGGAAAGTTCTGGGGAAAAGAAAAAAAAAATTATTGATTTATCCAGCTACTACCCTGCATTCTGAACATAAACCCTATGTTTAGCCTTTGATTCTGACAATCACCATGTGACCATAGGTAGGCTGCATTCTCCCTTAATATCATTTATTGGTTACTTTATAGTTATAATAATTACAGTAAAAATATTTCTTAAAATTAATAAGGATCATTATATTTCACTTTATATCAATCTAAGTGTGTTGATATTGTCAGAAAATCTTCATTTCAAAACAAAATTTATAACTATTTTTTTCATTTTAATTCGTATTCTGATACCAATCTGCCAAAATATTTTATCCATTTAACTTCAGGAAGGGTAAAAAAAACAGTGCTTATATATAATTCCCAATTTAGTGTTTAAAGGTGAAAATAAAATTATCCATAGTGCTGTTATTTTTTGAAGTATTTTCACTCTTGTGAACAACCAGAATTCTGCTATTCATTTAAACTTTGAAAACCACCTCCCCTGTCTGCCCATGAAAAACTGATGAAAAGTGCTTTGAATGGGTTGTCTTCACTACATATAATAGAAGCTATGGGAAGGACAATTTGGTTTCATATACACAGTAGCTTTCAACAAGTCTGCCATCTGCATGTAATCTAACATTATAATATAATATCATTTTAATGGTCTTTAAAATGTGTTCCCTTCTTTTCTATAATATGTTGCCTCTTGATTTAAATCCATCTCTTTCTCTGCATTCTTAAGGGGTCCTTGAAAAGTCTAGCTATATTAGCCCTTTATCATATTAAATTTTTAATTAATGGCATCCTTTCAAACTCTGCTTAGTTGTGTGTGTGTGTGTGTGTGTGTGTTTACTTTTACCTGTTTAGACTATCTACCTTAAATGCTAGTTAAAAAACAAAAAACAAAACAAAACAAAAAACCCTCACTGCCATCAAATCAATTATGACTCGTAGGGACCCTCTTTGGGTTTCCAAGGCTGTAAATCTTTATGGAAATAGATTGCCTGATCTTCCTTACATGGAGCAGCTGGTGGGCTTGAACTGCTGACCTTCTGGTTACCAGCCAAATGCCTTATCCACCATGCCACCAAAGCTCCTTTAAATGGTAGTTAGGATTGTTAAATCTTTAAATCCAGTCATAATATTATACATTCATTCATTCAGTATTACCTGAGGTTGTAAACTATGTCAGGTATCCACACAGATGGACTATTAAAAAAATTATTTTAGCTTAGAAGTGAGGAGTGAGAGACATGGATATTCTCAGAAAGCATTAAGACTCCCCATTGTGCTAAAATGTTAATATAACTTGAATTAAATTGTATGAATCATATACCAGTATTTGTTTATTCCTGTTCAGTTTCTTGGACTTTAAAAAAGTATCATCCAGCTTGGCCCATTTGGGACTTATTCTGTGGTTTGGAGTCATAGAAACACTCTTTTAATATAAACATCTTTATACTTTGTACATCCGTTTAAAGCATAAGGACTTAATTTAATGCCTACAAACCAATGACTTTCAAATCTCCCTCATTTGACATCTGCTTCTCTCCAAAATTTCAGTCCCATATTTCTGACTGCTTTTTGGTGCTATCTCTACTTGACTGTTCCTGAAAAGTCTCATATTCAGCATGTCCAAAAATGAATTGATTTTTATTCATCATAAAACCTGATCTTCCTCAGAAGTGTTATTAAATGCTTGAATTCTCAATTCAGAATTCTAGAATTTAAATCCTTGCTTTATCACTTACTAAAAGTGATACCTGGGGCAAATCTACCTTGTGGTAGATTTGAATCCCGTATACTTCAGGGTTTCTGAAGAGTCATTGAGATAGTACATTTAAAAGCTTAACACAATGCTGAACATATTGAAACTCTGTGATGTATATTAAATATAATCATCATTATTGCCTTACTTAATGTCACCACCATCCACATACAAAGAATGTATCAAGATCTATCCTGAAGTACAGTGCTGTCAGTGATAGGATAATATCCATATGCCTACAAGGAAGACCAGTTAATACTACTGTTATTCAAATTTACTCACTAACCGCCAAAGCCAAAGATGAAAATATTGAAGATTTTTACTAACTTCTGCAGTCTAAAATTGACTGAACATGCAATCAAGATCTGTTAATTATCACTGGTGATTGGAATGGAAAAGATGGAAACAAAAAAGAATCACCAGTAGCTGGAAAACATGGCCTTGGTGATAGAAGTAATGCTAGAGATCACATGACAGAATTTTGCAAGACCCACAAATTATTTATTGCAAATACGTTTTTACAGCAACACAAATGGTGGCTATAGACATGGAATTCACCAGATAGAGCTCCCAGGAGTCAGATTGACTACATCTGTGGCAAGAGGCAATATAGAAACTCAATATTTTCAGCCAAAACAAGGCCAGGAGCTGATTGTGGAATAGACCATCAACTGTTCCTATGCAAGTTCAACTTGAAGCTGAATACAATTAAAACAAGTCCACAAGAGTCAAAATATGACCTTGATTATATATCTCCTGATTTAGAGACTATATAAAAAAAGGATTTGATGCATTGAACACCAATGACTGAAAACCAGAGGAATTGTGGGAGGACATCAAGAACATCATCCATCAAGAAAGCAAAAGGTCATTAAAAGACAGGAAAGGAAGAAAAGACCAAAATGGATGTCAGAAGAGACTCTGAAACTTGCCTTTGAACAGAGAGTAGCTAAAGCAAGTGGAAGAAATGACAAGATAAAAGGGCTGAACAGAAGATTTCAAAGAGCAGCTTGAGAAGACTAAGTCAATTATTATAATGAAATGTGCAAAGACCTGGAGTTAGAAAACCAAAAGGAAAGAATATGCTCGGCATTTGTCAAGCTGAAATAATTGAAGAAAAAACTCAAGCCTCAAGTTGCAAACCTGAAAGATTCTATTGGGAATATATTAAATGATGGAGGAAACCTCAAAAGAAGATGGAAAGAATACACACAGTCACTGTACCACAAAGAATGGGTTGATGTTCATCCATTTCAGGAGGTGGCATATGATCAAGAACCAATGGTATTGAAGGAAGAAATCAAAGCTGCACTGAAGGAATTGGTGAAAAACAAGACTCCAGCAATTGATGGAATACCCATTGAAATGTTTCAACAAATGGATGCCACACTGGAACCACTCACTTGGCTATGCCAAGAGATTTGGAAGACAGCTAGCTGGCCAACTGAGTGGAAGAGAACCATCTGTACCCATTCAAAGAAAGGTGATCCCACAGAATGTGGACATTACAGAGCAATATCATTGATATCACATGCAAGTAAAATCTTAATAAACATAATTCAAAAATGGTTGCAGCAGTATATTGACAGAACTTCCAGAAATGCAAGCTGGATTCAGAAGAGGATGTGGAATGAGGGATATCATTGTTGATGTTAGATGGATCGTTGCTGAAAGGAAAGAATACCAAAAAGATGTTTACTTGTGTTTTATTGACTATGCTAAAACATTTGATTGTGTGGATCATAATAAATTATGGGTAACATTGAGAAGAATGAGAATTCCTGAACACTTAATTGTAATCATGAGGACTCTCTACATAGACAGGAGGCTGTCATTCGAACAGAACAAGGGGATACTGCTTGGTTTAAAATCAGTAAGGGAGTGCATCCGGGTTGTATCCTTTCACCATACCTATTCAATCTGTATGCTGAACAAATAATCTGAAAAACTGGACTATATGAAGAAGAACATGGCATCAGGATTGGAGGAAAACCCATTAACAACCTGTGATATGCAGATGACACAACTTTACTTGCTGAAAGTGAGGATGACTTGAAGCATTCACTGATGAAGATTGAAGACTACAGTCTGCAGTATGGATTGCACCTCAATAAAAAGAAAACAAAAATCCCCACAACTGGACTAATAAGCAGCATCACTATAAATGGAGAAAAGATCAAAATTGTCAAAGACTTCATATTACTTGGTTCTACAATCAAGACCAATCGAAGCAGTGGTCAAGACATCAGAAGACATATTGCATTGGACAAATCTGCTGCAAAAGACCTCTTTCAAGTGCTGAAGAGCAAAGATGTCTCCTTGAAGACTAAGGTGTGCCTAACGCAAGCCATCATATTTTCTGTTGCCAATATGCATGTGAGAGCTGAACATTGATTGGATAAGGAAGACCAAAGAAGAGATGCTTTTGAGTTGTGGTGCTGGAGAAGAATACTGAGAGTACTATAGACTGGCAAAATAATGAGCATATCTGTCCTGGCAGAAGTGCAGCAGAATGCTCTTGGAAGCAAGGATGGCCAAACTTCATGTGACCTACTTTGGTCATTTTGTCAGAAGGGACCATTTTCTGGAGAAGGATATCATGCTTGGTAAAGTGGAAGGTCAACCAAAAAGATGTAGGGCCTCAACGAGATGGATCGACACAGTGGCTGCAACAATGGGCTCGGGTAAAGCAGGGATCATGAGGATAGCACAGGACTGAGCCATGTTTTGTTCTGTTGTACATAAGGTTGCTGTGAGTCAGAGATGACTTGATGGGTTCTAACAACAACAACAACAATAATCCACATAGCTGTTAATCTAGATATTCAAGTCATCTTGCAAATTTTCATTACCTCCATTTGTATCCAAATGATCATCCAGTTCTGTCAAGTTTATTCCAAAATGGCAAATATATTTCATATTGTTCTTTTTCTGTATCCTTAATTCTTTGTAAATGATAAAAATTATGTTAGTTTGCTGTATCTATGTAAATGATAAAAATTATGTGAGTTTTTGCTATACTTGTGCTTACTTAATAATCTGTAATGAAACTACATGTGAAACTGTTCACTACAGATGAGTAACTAAGCACAAATAAGTCCATGCTTACCTTGCCTACTGGGTACTTCATCCTGGTCAGGGAGTGTAAATTTGAAAAGAGGCTTTGATTCTATAGGAAGGTGCTTTGTGGTGTTGGGAAAGAGACAAAAGCCAGCCATACCTAGCAACAGAATCTTTGATGTGGTGAAAAAATGTGAAATTGTTCACTATATATTAGTAAGTAAGCACAAGTAAACCTGTGCTTACCTTGTGTATTGGGCATTCTGGACACTGGGTTTGTAGATCTTAGCTTAAGAATTATCTGAGTGTGTTACATTTTTGATTATGTGGGATTCAGATTCATAAGGGGAAGACCACACACAGGCCATTTTGATCCAATTAGCCTTGTGGTCCTTAAAATTGTTTCATTTTTCTGAAAGATATTAGATTGACTTTAGTCACGTTTTACTCAGTGTATTCTCTGGGGTGTTCTTTATTCATTCATTCAACAAATATATGTTGACTGCCTACTATGTGCAGCAATGTATTAAATGCTGAGGATACAATGATAAGCAAAAGAGATATAGGCCCAACCCTGTGGAGCTTATGGCAAAACAAGACACATCGGAGCTTAAGAGCCTTAAGAGCAGTGGGAGACAATAGAAGATACCTAAGCAGGGGAATGCCAGTGGAAGGTTTGTGCTTAAAAGCAAGGGTGGTGTTGGAATCTGATTATGGCAGTGGACATAGAAACAGATTAGAGTTAAATTGCATAGGTGAAATCAACAGGAACATCAAAAGGAATTAAACATTGATGGGTTGGTAGGAGAGAAGGAACAGATGAGGATGATTCCTGGCTTTCTGACTTGTATTAATACAACTAGCTGGTGATGCCATTCTCTGAGGCTAACCAAGCTTGTGGAGAAGATAATTCAAAATTTAGATCCATACATATGACAAGTACAAAGATAATTCCCATGAGCTTACCATTTCACCTATGAGGGTCTTAGGATTTTGGAAAATTCAATAAAAATTTCATTTCAAGGAAGAAGAAGCTTTATCAACTTCAGCATAAATAATTGAAAACTGAAAATATTATGTGAAACTGTGGAAATCAAACTGATTTCAGTTGCCATGGGCAATACTTATATAGGAACAGCAAATTGTTAATAATACATACCATGTGTTCTGGTCACCTAGTGCTGCTCTGACAGGAATATACCACAAATGGGATGGCCTTACTAAGCAAGCGTTTTATTCTCTTACAGTATGGAGGCTTTGAGTCCAAGTTCAAAGTGCCAGGCTCTAGGGGCTGAGTGAAAACCCCTCAGCCTTGGGCTTCAGCTCTGCCTCCTGCTCCCAGCCCACTGAAGCTAGAGGCTTTTCCTCACTCAGCTGCTGGCTGCTGAGGCTGACAAGCCCAAGGTTGACAAGTAAAAAGGCACAGTTCTGATGTTACCAAACCACACGGAAGACCATTCATTCAAGTCCATTGAAAGTCCCAGAGTTGGCAGAACATGGCAGGCTGCTAGACAACAACATGGCTACATGCAGGGTCCAAGCATGCCATAAGCTAGAGACCATTACTGAAGCTGCTTGTTATATACGGGGAGCAGACTTCATTCCTAAAGCAGCTATTCAGCTGCTCATCGAAGATCCCACCATGGAGTTGATTGCCAGTCTCATTATAGGGAATAACTACAACCAGCTGCCCAGCCACTCAACCAGGCCCAGCCAAGTTGACACACATACTTAACTACCACACCATGACATTGACTACTAATAGTGCAGAAAGTAGATTAACTTGAAATTTTATTTGATGTAATTGTAAATCTATAGGGAAATTACAATATCCTTAGAATGAAGAATTTCTAGTTCATTTGTTTGCCTAATGGAAAAATAATTTGATGTGTTAAAGTGGGAAAAGGTAGAAATTCATTGACATTGGAAATGAGAAAGGCTAAGCAATATAAAGTGAAATTAACCCAGGCACAGTTATACCAAATTGCTTTATTTTGAAGAATTGTGTGACTATATTTTAGATTGAAAAGTTTAAATATGTTCCTAGTATGGCCATGTCTACACTGTCTATTGTCTGTAGTAACATTATATTTAAGCTAGGGAAATTAATCGATCTCTTGCAGTATTATCATGGCCACTAAATAGAAAAAATTTGTTCTTACGATTGGTTTATTATCTATTTTAGCAAGTCACAAAAATATTTATTCGATACAAATTAATCTAGCTACTTTTTTTTTCTCCTTATGCTGGAGTCTATGCAAAGAAGCTCTGGTGACACAGTGGTTTAAGCATTGAACTGTTAACCAAAAGGTAGATAGTTGTAATCCACTAGGCGCTCTGCAGGAGAAAGATGTGGCAGGCTACTTCTGTAAAGATTACAGCCTTGGGAAACCTATAAGGGAGTTCTACTATGCCCTGCAGGGCCCCTGAGTTGGAATCAACTGGATGACAGTCGGTTTGATTTTACGGTTTTGGAGTCTATTCAACCGTGTATCTGCTCTGAGTCTGCATTTTTTTTGTTTTGTTTCTGGTATCTGTTTTACCTGGTTAACACTTAGAACATGGTGGTGCTAATGCGTCTGAAGGCAACAACGATATCAGAAAGGAAAGTGTTTTCTGATATAATTATCTCTCAGTTCTCTGAATATACTATTTGGCCTTTCAACTTTATGGTAATCGCTCCGTTTCTTCTATTTTAAGTGGCATCAAAACTTCTGGAACTTGGTATGAAATAAGGGAAAATACCTAAAGCAGTGCATTCTGTATGTAATAATCCATGCTGATAATGTTAATGAGTTCTGAATCAAGGCTATTTAAAATAGGAGCCACCGTCCATCTTCAGTTCTCTAGTGCTGTTCTTCTGTTCCTTTTCATGACTTTCCAAAAGTCACCAAGGTCATTGTTTGTCAGTACCTTCTGTGTGTTCTTCAAGTAGCCTTTTATGCATTGCATTTGATATCAATGACTTTAACTGCAGCACTGATTCAACAATTTGTTTCCTATTCTCTCTAGTTAAACAATCATTAGTCATGGGAAATTATGTTGAAGAAAAACGAAAAAATTAAGGGAGTTCAATGTTTTGTTACTTCATCTGCAACTTATATTTTGCAATGTATTAAATATGTTATTTCCAACAACTTTTTGGAGAATGTAGGACAAATTGGTGAAGAAATTTAGCAATTAGCATAGTTCTGAAGAAATCAAGGACACTAAAAGTAACCGTATTATATTATCACCTTTATAAATAAAAGAAAATATATCCTAACATCTCTGCATTCAAAAGACATCACAGACAAAATACAAGCTCTCTTTTATGACAGGAGTTTTAGACTCTTCATTAACAAATATTCGACAGGTAACACAGAGCAATGTGTAGTTAACTTAACTCAAGGCAACGTATCTACATATTATCCGGGAAAGATTTCCTGGGTGGAGCACAATGTCAAGCTACTTGGCTGCTAACAGAAAAGTTGGAGATTTGAGTTCACTCCCTGAGTGTCTTAGAAGAAAGGCCTGGTGATTTATAGCCATTTAAAATCCTGTGGAGCATAGTTGTCCTCTGACACACATGGAGTCACCATAAGTCAGAACTGACTCAAGGGCAACTGGCTACTGGTTATTTTCTGGAAAAGTAAAATATTTTCCTAAAAGACTCATGCTTATCAGTAGTGGGATAGGTAGAATTCATGATGCTGACATTTTTTTTTTTCTAAGAAAAATGTAAATTTAAGAGAGAAATAAGCCAAGCAGCGTTAGTTGCATGACAGCCACTCAGTTGTGTTTTTCCTCAGCACTTCTGAATCAAACATAATATATGTGTCATCAAATATTAAAACAAAACAAAACAAAACAAAAACTCACTGCCATCAAGTTGATTCTGACTTACAGCTACCCTCCTTGGGTTTCCAAGGCGGTAAATCTTTACGGAAGTAGATTGCCCAGTCTTCCTTTCACACAGTGGCTTGTGGGTTTGAACCACCAACCTTCTGGTTAGTGTCAAATGCATTAGGCACTACACCAAAAGAGCTCCTTAATATAAACATTGTTGTTGTTATGTACCGTTGAGTTGGACCCGACTCATAGGGATCCCTCTTTTGAGTTTCCGAGGCAGTATCACTACAGAAGTAGATTGCCCCATCTTCCTTCCAAGGAGTGGCTGGTGGGTTTGAACCGCCAGCCTTCTGGTTAGCAGTCAAGTGCCTTAGGCACTATGCTACCAGAACTCCCAATATAAATATTAGATTTTATAAATGGTCTATTATGTAGTCATTGTTTACAACACTAGTTAGGAGGCACTAGTAAGTGTTTTCTTTGCTAAACCACTTTGCTTAAACTTGAGTATTTTTAATTGTGTCCCTAATTAATTGTATCCCTAAACAGTTGCTTGGTCCTTATTTTAAAACAGAGCAATTAGATGAAGTTGAATCAAAACACCAGAAGATTTTAGTGTTTATATATGCTGAAGAAAATTAACTATGTTCAGTTAGTTACCCAGAAAGAAAGGTTTAAAGACTACATTACAATCACACATGAGAGGATTGTTTCTCCTACTTATGCAAAATGTTAGCATAAATGTTAGCATAAAAATGTTGACATTTTATATCTCACTTTTTTATTAGAGTACTTCTATAAAGGATAATAACTTGTATATTCTCACCTATCTTTGAAATAACAGCTGGACATTTGTAGTACCTGTGACTAGTGTTTCCTCTTACTTATCAAAATGTGTTTCCATTGTTAAGATGGACTTGAGTAGTCCTAAGTAGTCTCCAATAGTATGGAGGAAATGCCCACTCTTGCTGTCATTTTCACTGTAAGCGAATCTTGACAATGTCAGTTTCCCATCACACTCTATCAGTGTCACTTACCAAGCAGTGGTGTGACCGTTAGTCCCTTTGAGATTTGTCGCCTTTATCAGAGTCAGCCTTTAGGAAAATCTCAACAAATTGTTACCTGTCATGGAGGTATAAATACTTATTTGTATTTAAATATGCTTTTACAGTTTTTCAGCATAGTTGTTTAAGGTTATATTTTTTAGATCATTACATTTTTGTGTTTGACTATACTATCCCAAATTCATTAAAAAAAAAAAAAAAATCTGTGGCCTTCTCTTTTGAGACCTATTCCTCCCTGAATATATTTAGGAATGAAGGGAATTAATTTAATAGCATAATTATTTGGGCTAGGGTTATAACGTGACATTACTTATATACACACACTGGAAAGTGTTTTTTTTTTTTTAAGTTTTTTTTTTTTTAAATAGCAGCAATATCCTTCACAGAAACATTTTCCTACTATCCTTCCTATCTAAAAAATTTGTTTCTTTTACTAATAACCATCTCCGTATTTAATTACTCTTTAATCTTTTTGTTCTTAATAATCTTTTTTCTTTGAACCTTTGCTTCAGTAGATCATTTAAAGTTTCATTTAATTAGCAAAGTAACACTCAAATATTGAAAATCCATATTCTTTTCCTTTATTTCATTTCATTTATAAGAACCTGTCACCTAAATTTCATCTATAATATAGCTGTATGTGTTGTTGGTTCCACTGAATATGCTTATGTAACAGGATATTGAACAGAACTTTTTCCTGTGGTTCCCACACAAGAACAAAAGGTACCAGGTGCTTGCCGTTTTAAAGAAAGTTAAAAACAATTGATACTTATTAATAGCAACAGAACCAGCTTTGCTCTCTTAACTATCATTCCAGACTCCACAAACCTCTTCCTTCTCCATTTATGAGAGCAGATGACCATTGGACGAGAGAATTTTAAGAAATATTTACAATGGAGAGACATTGCCTAATAGGGAGGGCTGTGACTTTCTCACCACTAAGAGAATTACTCCAGGCCTGCAGATGTCTCCACCTAATTTCACAGCTGGATTTGTGCTTCGATGTGGACTACTGATCTGCTTTCAGTACATATTTAAGCAGGGGAAGGAAGAATTGGATAAAATTGGCAGGGTAGAGAGTGGACATCATCAGAACAAGAGGACCATACCATGAGAGGGGTCTTAGTATCCAAAGGAAAGTTAGGGTTGGTAGAAGATGAGCATTAAGCTAGAGGAGATTTCTGCTGTCAGGTAATTGTGCACGTAGGTGCTTCTCCATTAAGGCCCTCCTAAAGGATCAGATGGTTGGGCAATCTACTTCCATAGTGATACTGCCTCGGAAGTCCAAGGAGGGGTCACTATGAGTCGGGACTGGACTGTACATAACAACAAAAGGATCAGGCAATACCCCCAGGAGGCAGTATTTAGGGACCTGCCGCAGATGACACAGCAATGACCTTTTATAGGTCATTTATAGGTATAAACTATAGAAATGTCAGTGCAAGAAGGAATTAAGCAGGAGCTTTATATAGCCTGACATCAGTCCCAATGCCCCATCCCTGCCTGCATTTAGGACTAGGTGTAGTGACAGATCCTTCCACCATTACCTCTTCCCTCCCAAATTAAAGTATGCTCAGAGATTCTGAATAAGTAAACAGTTCAATACACTGTCCTTGATGTTGTTGGGTGCCGTTGAGACCATTCCAAGTCATGACAACCCTATAAGACAGAGTAGAAGTGCCCCATAGAGTTTTATTGGCTGCATTCCTTACAAGAGAAAATCATCAGGCCTTACTCCAGTGGAGCAGCCAGTGGGTTTGAACCACTGACTTTTGGTTAGTAGATGAGCGTTTAACCACTCCAACACCAGCACTGCTTTTTTGATGCACTGTCTCAATCTTCTCATGAGTTCATCTCTCATGAGTTTTCCTTGGTTCTCCACAATTTTATAGTTTTATTGTATTTTATGAGTTTATATTCTAGCATATGTTATGCTATACTATACATATAGAAGCTCTGGTGGCACAATGGTTAAGCCATTTTGGCTACTGACAGAAAGTTTGTTGATATGAACCCACCAGCCACTCCATAGGAGAAAGATGAGGCAATCTGCATCCTTAAAGTTTTACCACCTTGGAAATTCTGAGGGGCAGTTCTCTTGTGTCCTTATAGGGTTATTACGAGTCAGAATTGACTCAGTGGCTTGGGTTTGGGTGTGGTTTTGGTTTTATACTTTATGTATAGCATATTATGTAGTCTCTGAAGGTACTATGGGTGCTCTGAAGGTGCTATATTAGATTCGTCCTTTAATTCTTCAGTAAAGTCCATGAAACATTGTGGGTCAGCAAGAATGGGAAAGGAGAAATGAACACATTCCCTTTCCTGTTTTTATTTTCCCCTAACATATATCAGAGTTTTTCTTATACATTGAATTTTCTGTCTCTTGCAGGTTTTCACAGTCTTAATAGTGCAGATTAATCTTGTAGATATGTATGTGTGCAAGATTGGTAGGCATGGTATAGATTCATTGACTCCTATCTCCAAATATATCTGCTTAAACCAAAAGACTTGAAATTAATACATTTAATATCTATGGACTTGTCTTGTTCTGAAGTGGCCTATTTTGAAGTCTTATTTATTCATGCTAATAGAGGAATATTGATGTTATAAATAATGCAAAAATCACTTGCAGTTGACTGGGTTATATATTGTATATTTTTCATCAGACTTAGTTTCTTAATTGTTTGCCCTATTTATGACACAAATGAGCTAACATCATGAGTACTTAACAAATGATGATTGGTGGAGATGGCCAGAAGCATTCTATGTAGTTGGAAAATCCAATCTAGTATTAGAAACTTGCTGTGTAAAATTCACATGTACATAATTGATATTTACCCTTTAACAAGGGACTGTATCTTGTTAGGCAAAAGAGACCTGAAAATATGCAGTATTTTGCCTATAATCTTTTTTAAAAAAACAATTTAAACAGAATTTTACCTTGATATCTTATACCTTGATAATGTGAAAAAATTGAATTATCATGTATATGTACTGATATGAGAGTGAAATTAATATCTATCTGGAGAAGTAACTTTACACATCTATGAACTGCCAATCAGGATTCAAATGGAAGAATTTAGTTCAAGTGAACAGAAAAAATGAAAGTCAATAATATAAATAGACAGCATGCAAACTGAATCCAAAGTAAAGAATTATTTTCCTCTACTATATTTATTTGTTGGGAGCTCTGGTAGTGTAGTGCCTAAGGCATTTGACTGCTAACCAGAAAGCTGGTAGTTCAAACCCACCAGCCACTCCTCGAAAGGAAGATTGAACAATCTACTTATCTAGTGATACCGCCTCAGAAACATAAGGAGGGTCACTATGAGTCAGAGTCGACTTGACAGCAGTGCATATATATATTCATTAAGGAGCTCTGGTGGTGCAGTGCATGAAGCATTTGACTGCTAACCAGAAGGTTACTGGTTCAAACCACCAGCTGCTCTGAGGAAGGAATATGGGGCAATATACTTTGTAAAGATTTACCACCATGGAAACTCAAGGAGGTTCACTATGAGTTGGAATCAACTTGATAATAGTGGGTTTTGGTTTATATATTCATGAATTATCCTCAAAAATGCAATCTACTTTAAAATGTTATCCTTAACATTTGTGATATGTTACATGAAAGGTACCATACAGAGAAAATTACCTATTAGTATGTCCTCCAGTGTAATTCCTTGTATAATTCTTATATTCAAATAATGTTTATTCCAAAGTGCTATTTTTATATCAAATAATCAGGTATTATGCCTTATTTCTAGTTTTAACTATCAAATTTCTCAGGAAGTATGGATTAACCATATTATGAAAAATTTTGCACATTCTTTGATAAAGGCAATATAAAGATGTTTAAAATGTTTTGTTATTGACTAGTCTCTTGAATCATACATTAGAAATATATTGTTTTTAATAATTTTTGCATCTTTGGCTCATACCTTATGTCAAGGGTTCAAAAAGTTACGAGTAGAGAAATAAGATTCATAAATTTGTGACTCTGAAAATCAGTTTTTATATCACAGTGTGGGAGCAAGCTGGAGAATTTCTTTTATGTGAGTCATTTCTGTATAAAGCTATAAACTTTTTTTTTTTAAACCAAAAGCTGTCATAGTTTCTTGTAAAATAATAAAGATATCCATTTTAATTGATTCTTTTCATTGTTTAATAAAATTGCTTTGTTTGATTGCTAAAGAATTTGAATTGAGTTTTCATTACCCACTTCTGAACAATTTACTCTAAGATCCAGACAGTATTGAGCTAATGAGTTTGAATTTATATTGAAGCTTAACTGTCTTCATGAACTAAATGGAAAAAAATCATGGTAGTAACTAAGTATTCTTCATTAAAAACTATGTCATAGAGATTTTACAATGAGGCTTTTAATAGAGCTAAAGGATTTAAATTGGAGTTTTACCAAGTTTGCTATATTCATGCATATTATGAGTATATGGTTTCTTTTCTTTCAAGAAATGAAGAACTCATAAGCTGACAGATATTTCAGAAATTTTCCTTAAAGTGGGCAAATTTTATATTTAAAAACTTAGGTTAAATAATGAGCTAATGTTAAAATTAATGTTAAATTTATATGATTTGGGAGCATTCCTAAATTGAAAGGATTTGTAAACAATTTCCCAAGAGTAATCTCTTAAGATGTTTTGGATCTAGTTAAGTCTAAGACAATGCCATCAGCATTGAAATGCAAGCTCTCATATGCATTGTTTTGACTTTGTCATTGACATTGCCACAGTCATAAATCTATATACTCTTTAGTTGAAAACAACTGATGTATTTATTGACACATTCATGTACCTCCCTCCTTGTGTAAACCTCACATGCAACTAATTTATTGCCTTGACATTGTTATGATCTTTCCTAAAGTGATCTTTTGGCTTTTCTGTACAGAGGCTAACCAAGTTGGGCATTTAATGATTCCATATTTAGGATTTTCTGTGGAAATGTTAGGCTGACTGGTGACTAGAGTACCATTTAATACAAGGATAACTTTACATGCTGTGTATATCAGTATGTTTCAGTTCCAAGGAGTAATTAATTTCCTAGGTACATTGTAGAGACCATTGGACATCAAGTTGGGTAGTCAAAAAGGATTAAACCCTGAAAATAGGCTAAATGTTTTAGAAATATTATTTTTCAAAATTTTGAGTTGATCAAATCTAAGAAATATAAAAACAAGAAGAAAAAATGGTCAAGGGGCAATATATTTACTTCAGCTTATTTCACTAGAAATCAGTTACTATCACAATCTCTAAATGTGACATGCTTTTTTTAAACCTCATTTCAAATCAGTCAGTGGAAGATTTGAATAATTTTGCATCAAAATAATTTATATTACATCCCTACAGGGAGCAGTGATGATTCTTGGGATAAGGAAACAGTGCACTGTCCCCCTAACCAGGGATTGCAGGCTACTCTTACCCACCCTTGCGTGTCTGGAGCACGTTGTCTGCTAGTTAGTCATCCTCTCAACCATCTTCAGCAGAACCACCTTCTGCCAAATTGTAAAATGGCATTTCTTAACTGAGTTTTACAAAATAATCTTTATATTTATTGAATAGTAAAATAGGACACAATTAGGTGGCATACTGCATTTAGACAAGCAATTACACTAAGTTAAAGAAAACCCTCATATGTTAAACAAAATTTGGACTGATCACAAAAATAATATAGCAGAGACTTGACCATTTGCATTAAACATATGAAAATCAGTGATATGATAAACCATGGTACTAAAGTAGCTTGAAGCCTAATTTTCCTGAGTGGTGAGTATGTGTCACTGCATACAAAGAATGTTTCTCCTTTGCCTGTGATTACTATTATCACAGTATTTTTTATTGCTTCAATTTTTGATGATTTATATTCTAATGATTGTAATAAAGGAGATTTACCATGTTTTATAATTTTATTTGGAACAGAACAATGATGATATATGTGTATTTTTTTGCAGGACTAGAACTTCCTTTTATGATGATGCCCCACCCTCTAATTCCTGTCAGCCTACCTCCAGCATCTGTCACTATGGCAATGAGCCAGATGAACCACCTCAGCACCATTGCAAATATGGCGGCAGCAGCACAAGTTCAGAGTCCCCCATCCAGAGTTGAGACGTCTGTTATTAAGGTAATTGTGTTGTGACACAATTGTTTTGGCTGTTTACTTTAAGTAACCATCTCTTAACCAATATTTCTTACTCCTTGAGTAATTTTCAATTCTGAAAAGCTAAGTGACAGCAAGGAGATGATGGGAAAAATCACTTGCAGTACTTAGCTCTTTGAGTATAGTATGTAGGCAGGCCAGTATTATTTCTTTCAAGAAGACAACAAGGGTTGAATTTGTCTTCTGCCACGTACTAAATTTCTGGATCACTTTGGATATATAAATCTTTCAGATTCTCTGTTTTTATATTCAAACTGTGTAGATTTAATAGCTAATTGTTGTTGTTGTTGCTAAGTGCCGTCGAGTCGTTTCCGACTCATAGCGACCCCATGCACAGCAGAACGAAACACTGCCCGATCCCGCACCAGCCCCACAA
>NW_006921918.1:770104-771365 GCF_000298275.1 Orycteropus afer afer
ACTTGTTTTAATTGTCTTTAACTTCAAGTGGAATTTGCATATGAGCAGTTGATGGTCTGTTCCACAATCAGCTCCTGGCCTGGTTTTGGCTGAAGTTATTGAGCTTTTCCACCGCCTCTTGCCAATAGCTAATTAAGATGATACAAATGAAAGTTGTCTTAATTCAAAAATGCTTTATAAATGGAAGTTAACATTGTTATACAAACAGCACATGTGTGTGTGCACACTATTCTCTCTTCTATTTGCTTATATTTATATTTTTTCATTCACATTATTTACAGTGTGTATTTAGTTCATACTGTTTTTTAATTGTATTGTCAAATGGGCTGAGGAATAAGAAATAAAACACAGAATATTGAGTATAGATAGATTATAGATTTTTAAACTATATAGAAGAGACCTCATATTGACATCCTTATTGACATAATTACCACCACCTTTTTCTGAATACAATACACTTCAATTTAAGAGACCCTCAATGTAAGTCTCATATGAAAAAGGATCTATTATTACTTATGTAGAATTTTGAGTAATATGAAAATGAAAGTTTTTTCTTGTAGTTATAACTTTACAAACAAAGATGCATGCCACTCCCACATAGCATTTTCTGAAGTACCATTTTTAGAGGAAAAATATTTAAAAATATATCATAGAAGACCTAGGCCAGCTACCAAAGACCTTTATCTCAGAGAATGCCAATACTACACTGTAATAGTCAAGGAGTTGAGAAGAGCAGAACTTTTAGAAGCCCTTCCATCTTCTGAATGTATTTTAATCTTTTCATGGCTGAATTACTTTCTGCTTTGATTTTTTTTGTTGATACCATGTTTTTTCAGTACATAAAGGCATGTGGAAGTCCCGGGGGGGGATACTTTTTGAGGTAATATGTATTTTGATACAATTATATGGGACACATATGTCCCATGTGGACCTTGGTGGAAGGATTGGTGGGATGAACCCTGTTTCTGCAGATTCATGCAGTCATGCATGTCCTCAGCAGGTAGAAGTACATACTACAACTGAGACAACAAATTTCCAAGAAACCTGACAGGCCAAAAGTTTTGGTTGGCATTATGTCCCACACATCATCAAATGCTTGAAGGATTCCTCTGCTACCAAAAAAGAAAACTCCAGAAGCTCCTGCCATCAAGTAGATTTGACTCATAGCGACCCCTCCTTGGGTTTCCGAGGTAGTATCACTATGGAGCTCTAGTAGCGTAATGTCTAAGGCACTTGACTGCTAATCAGAAGGCTGGCAGTT
>NW_006921918.1:772132-772721 GCF_000298275.1 Orycteropus afer afer
AAAAAAAAAAAAAAAAAGGAGCTAAGTAGTAAATAAGGCACCCTGGTGGCACAGTTAAGAGATTGGGGTATCCTATCTCATGAACTCTTGGGGCAAATATTTTCAGAAACTTGACTACAGATGGGATTAAAGACATTTGTGAGCATATCAATGTGGTAGTGTTGTACATGGTGTCAGTAGCAAATAAATAGTAAACAATTGCTCTAGATGTGAATGATTACAGGAAGTAAAAGCAAATAATTTTGATAAGCAAGGTGAAAGGAGGGTCTATTGTGGAAGTATACCAGGGTACCCGTTTCCTGTGAGACAGAGCCCACATTTATCTGAGACAAATTGATTACTGACAAAGATTATAGACCAGAAAGACATTTCAAGTAGTACCTGAGACATTTCTAATATTTTTATGTTCTTGAAGTTACTCACAAGACCTGAAGAATTCAAGGCTATACCCTCAGACACTAACTGTGAAGACTAGGTTCTTTATGAATTTTAGGAGGAATAAATTGGTCAATAAATCTGTCTAAATGTATATATTGTAGATTTTATAACATAGTGCTTACTAAACTCACAGGATTAAAAAAAAAAAAAA
>NW_006921918.1:777600-788595 GCF_000298275.1 Orycteropus afer afer
TAAAAAAAAAAAAAAAAAAAAAAAAGAGTTCAAATTAAAACCCAACCTAAATAAGATTTTCATTGAGTTTCTAAGAAAAAAGAGAAGCAAAAATACAACTCTCAGACTTACATTATTTAAAAAAATATTATTTCTGTTACCTGTTTGTATGAAACAGAGGAGTTGCAGAAATTTTACCATTAACATATTCCCATCAGTACTCACAATGTAGCAAGGTGGGCAAACTACCTCCCTTGGGTCACATCCTGTGTACTGCCTGTTTTTATGTGGCACGTGAGTAAAATCCATTATTTAAATGTTTAAGTTGTTGAGAAAACAAAATAAAAACAATAATAATATTTCATGACACATGTATAGTATATAATATTTAAATGTTAGTGTCTGTAGATGAAGTTCTATTTAAAGATAGCTATGCTCTTGAATTTATGTAATGTCAATGGCTACTTTAACAGTACAACAGTGACTTGAGTGGTTGGGACAGAGACTGAATGATCTGCAAAATCTAAAATACTTACTCCTTGACAAGTATGTACTTACTTAGAAGTAAGCAAACTTAGAAGTAAGTAAAGTTCATTCCAGCTTTGATGAAGTCAAACTGATATGAATCTTAGGTTCTGAATCATTGAGCTAGCTCAAACTAACCTCTTAGAGAAAACCTGGAGGCATATAATTTATGACTGGAAAAAAATCATTGGAGGAAAAGTAAAATAGATAGACCAATAGAGGACAACTATGACATTGTGGAGGAATCCTGGTGACATAACAGTTAAGCACCCAGCTGCTGTCTAATCAGTTGGCCCCTCAGCTCCACAGGAGAAAAGACCTGGCTATCTGCTTCCATAGAGATTATAGCCTATATGATGCAACTATTGATCTCTCTCCATCCTGAGAAAACAAGAGCAAAGAAAATCAGATGCATGGAAACATTTAATCCAAAGGACTAATAGACCACACATGAGCCCCAGCCTCCACAATGCAGAGACCAGAAGAACTAGATGGTACCTGGCTACCACCGCTGAAAACTCTGAAAGAGATCAAAATAACTTGTAATCAAATCACAATAAAAAAGTTAAAGATAGAAAGAAAGACAAAAAAAAAAAAAAAAGCAAATTATAAAGAACAAAGTTGAACCAGGTCTGCGTGAAAGGTGAGAATTCTACCACAGAACCACCATTGCCCCCTTACTTGTATTGGGGATTTACACTTATCCATACTAAGTTATTTAATTTCCAATCTATTGATTTAGGCTCTTTTGAGTAGTAATACATCAAACTATCATATTAGCTATTTATGCCATCTTTGCATCATTTCCAAATTTCAAAAGGATATATAATTTGTATGGTATTAAATCATGTGTAAAATATAAGCAGTATAAATCAAGAAATCAATTTCTTTTGTCATTACAGAATTTTTAACAGGTGGAAATGTTCTACTAATTGATTCTCTTTAGGTATCACACATCAAATAACCCTGAGTGAATCAATATTTTTCTCACTTTTTATTTAATAAACCCTCAATGATATCATAAGGATTTTTTTTGGGTTGGGGGAGAAGCATTCTTCCTGAAATATAAGTAAAATTGAAAATAAGTCAGCATATTTTAGTGGTTTAAAATTAGATTCTGGAGGGTAATTTTTGGATTTATTTCAGCTCTACCACCGCCCATCTGTACAATGGGTATAATAACAATATGTATCTCATCAGAATGTTAAAGTGATTCAATAGTATTTTTAAATCCTTAAAAGTCTTTGTATATGCTACCTTCATCTTTAAAAAAAATGAAAATTGCAGTTTGTGTGAAAGTTTACACAGCAACTTCATTTTCTATACATCAGTTCATAAAAATTTTGTTTCATGATGTTGATTGCAATTCCCACAATACAGCAGTTCTCTTCCCACTTCCTCCTGTGGTTACCTTTTCCCTATGTCCTTCTTCCTATGTTTCCAGCCCTCTGAGTTTTCTCCCTGTGCAAATACTGACCTTCTGATCTCCCGTTGTTGATTGTTCTAAGGAGTGTACCTACCTGAATGTTCACCTTATACACCTATCCATTGTTTGGTTAGAAGCTACAAGAGTGACTTCAGTTCCAGGCCTGAAGGGTAACTAGGGGCCAGAACCTCAGGGGTTTCACCAGTCTCTATCAGACCAGTAAGGTTGGTCTTTTTTTATGATTTTGAGTTTTATTCCACATATTTCTCCCACTCTATCCAGGATCTCCTGCACTGATCCCTTTCTGAGTGGTTGACAGTGTAGCTGGGCACTATCTAGTTCTGTTCTAAGAGTCACGTAGGCTGAAGTTTGCATGGCCCATTAGTCCCTTGGACTAATTTTTTCCATGTGTCTTTGGTTTCCTTCATTCTTCTTTGCTCTGAAGGGAGACCAATTATTGCATCTAAATCATGCTACATTCATCTTAATCATTATTTTTGCTCTCTCCCCAAGTATTCACAATCATCTGTTTAAAAATAAGTTGTAGAATCTTGCAGGGAATTGAAGTGAAGCTTATAGTATAGTAAGAATTCTCTCTCTTATCCTCTCCCCCATCTTCATTCTTCTTCAGCCCTTGTTTTAAAAATATCAATGATTCTCTAAACCTAACGTCCCTACCTAACAAAAGTGATATACTTTGCTTTCTTTTAATTCAGGACTTTTGTAGTTTATAGTGCAGTAGTACAGAACAAAAAGGGTTTTTAGGTATACCTTTTTGTTATATTTTCATTTTCTGTGGGATAATATAGAATGGCTTTTGAGAAATTTGTTAACATTCAAATTTTTCTTCATATTTTAAATAAACATCTTTCCTGCTATGCTGCATTACATGGTTGTCCAAGAACAGGTAACATGACTCAAATTTGTTAATCTTCTCTGCTGACCTAGTGTGTGTAGGTGTATATGTGTGTATGTGTGCTTTGCTTGTGTGTTGGTGCACGTGTGTATGTGTGTGTGTGTGTGTGTGTGTGATGGAGAGAAAAAAGGAGAGAGAGAGAGAGGTTTCATGATATTTTCCTTATTTAAAGAAATCAAATATTGAATAAACCATCTGAGTCTACAACTTATAAATTTTCCATTTTATAAATTGTTTTCAAAGCAGACCTCAATATTACACCAGTAAATAGCATTTATTTTCATGAATATTTAAAATGTGAAAAGATTGTAAAAACTAGAATCATGGTGACCTGATTTCATAGTGGATTAAAATCTTAGAGCAATGTAACTATATCATAAACCTCATGTTTGGTTTTAGTCACAAGATAGTTCATTCTTAGACAAAAACAAATGACTCTAGATCTGTGCATTACTTTTAGACTTCAAATTTTGTTTAAAAAAAAATTCATGTAACTTTAACTTGGGTTTAGCAAAATATGAAAAGAGAATGTCAGCAAGAAAAAGAACCTAGTAAAACATAACTACCACAGTGTATTGAAATACATCAAATATGCTTAAATCTATGAATTGATAGCAATACTAGAAACATAAACTCATAGTTCACCTTTGGAAAATTCTAGGGAATGATTATTTCTTTTAAAGATGAGTTGTTGTTGTTATTTGCCATCGAGTAGGCCCCGACTCCTAGCGACCCCTCCTTGGGGTTCCGAGGCAGTTATCACTACGGAAGTAGGATTGCCTAACCTTCCTTCTGAGGAGTGGCTGGTGGGTTTGAACCGCCAGCCTCCTGGTTAGCAGTCAAGTGCCTTAGGCACTATGCTACCAGAGTTCCTAAAGACAAGTAGTAGAGAATAAACAATAATTAATCAAGCATTTCTCCTGACTTTCCCATACAAACTATACCTTAGGATAACCAAATAAGTTATAAGAGATTCTTTATATTTATAGAGATCATTTAACTAATATATAAAATAAAGAATGATGTATTTAAACTATCATTAAATTGCAAGTTTCAATGAAGTAATCAATCTGCACCATGATCATTAATGGTAGCTGGAATAATGAAAGGCATTCAAACAGATACTATGTTTCCTGAAGTAAGCATGCAACACCATCTATGAAGTATTCTTACCCAAAAATAAACTTAAATAAAGTTAATCAAGTCTTCAGACCTAACTACAAAGGAAAATTCAGGGGCCAGAGGAACAGAGAATGAAACTAACACATCGAAGGAACTAGATAAGAGGTTCATAGTGGTAAAAGTTAGCTTCAGACATTTGCCATGCACAGAGTGATGGCGGTTAATAGCACTGCTGGCCATGCCAGCACTTACCTACTCTCCTGTTCTGCTATCTCCACTTCCTCCTCCCTTAGCTTTTGGAAAATAAATCTACATTTTATTACAATTGTAGTATTTATTATGACAGAGGGTTCAATCTCAATGTCTGAATCAATAGCATATTTTGCTTCTTGAAATAACTCTAGGATTTTATATCACCAAATAGTAATCTGAAAAATTATAAGTCTGCTAGAATTTTCATCCAAAGATGGAAAAACTCTAGTCCCCCACCACCACTGAATAAATTTAAAAGGATAGAGAATAAATATGTTTATGATTATATACATGAATACTACTGATTTCACAATTATTAGCAAAATTGAATATATCTTGACTTCCATCATCAAGACAAATAAATAAACCAATGTAAATATTCCTTGCAGTCTCAGTTTAGAACTTTCAGTGATGGAGTTTTGATGGCATCTGCCTAGTCTTCAACCAGATGCAAAAATCCAACATATTTTACTTTTTTTTTTTTTTTTAGAAATATTTTTCAGCACTTTCTCAATTCCAGACCACCAATTTTGCTATTTATCTTCTCCTTGCACTTTTCAGAGCATGGAAATTTGGATATCACATTTTACATTTCACTACATTTCTCAGTTTCTAATATACACTCTATGGGACAAGAGTTTTTTATCAGTTTTGTTTACTTTATAACCAGAACCTCGATCACGGCCCTGTGCAGATTATGTGTTTAGTACAGTTGTTGGATGAATGAAGATAAGTCGGAATTGTCTTAAAACTCAGAAATTCTGGCTATACAAATAAAGTGCTTGTCAACTTCTTGCATTTGGTAAGAGTTATATTAAGACAACATGTGTAATATTAGAAATATTTCTCTCTCCTTCAATGTCATATAACATTAGGAAATCTCTAATTAAAAAAATATATAAAAAATTAAAATAACTTAAAAGACAACAAAATAGGTTAAATGTAAAAGAAACAATACTGCATAGAAATGAGTGAGTAATTTGTGCTCACTCTAATATTTTAGTGTTGATAAAATATAATACTTTTTTTGTGGTGGAAAGGAGGAAGCTGAGATAACACATTTAAAAAAAAATATTTAATTTATCACATATAAGTAGTACTGAACATTTATTCTTTTTATTTTAGAAATTTTAGAGTACATTTTTTTGTTTTTTAAATTGCACCTTTGATTCTGAATGGTCCTAAAGACCAATACTTTTTTTGTTCTGCCCAGAGGCAATAAAAGGAGCTTTTCCTTTATTGTTATTCTGTTACCAAGTTTATTAGTATGACCTTTTTTTTTTCCCCCAGTGAGAGAGTATTCCTCTTAAATTTTCATTTATTACTGTGGCTAGTTTTATAAAGATGGAACATTGCAAAAGATTGTGTTTTATTGATTGGTGGAGTTATGATGCAGGACTATAAAGCAGTGTGTTGAAGTATTAAATTAAATGCTCTTCCTCTCTGTCCTACTTCAGGCCCGTCTTGGAGGTTAAAGGGTACTGCACAAATGAAATGATAAATCCAGTTTACATAGTTTCCCTATAGACACTGAACTGCTTCTTTCTTATTATGTCTGAATAAAAGTCATTATCTATTTTGTTTCAGTAATAATTATAAGATTCTCTCCTAAGCAATTCTTTGCTGTCTCCATTATTCTACATCTTCTAGCATACTCTGGAAAGGCAGCATATAAATATGATAAAAGAATTAAGCTGTTGAAATAAATTAATTTATTGTCCAACAGTGTATTCAAATCTTACTTGCTCAATGGATTTTACTTTAATGAAATTCTTCAAAGAACAATGCATCATGTTCCAAAGATTGAAATTATACATTTAGCGAAATGACTGAACATGTTGTCTTAATTTATAAAAAGAATCAATTGAATACTTAAGCTTTTAAATCATAAAAACTTTGCATACATTAAAATATTTTCTTTAAACAAAAGTATTAAATATTGTCCTTACATCCTTTGTTCTTAGATACAACACTACAATTATATAAAATTAAGCTAAAGCTAAATTAAAGATTATAATGTTACCTCCATTTTCTGAGCCTTAAAATTATGCTTTTAAAATGCATTGTACATTAAGATTTTAATTGTTTATTTACTTAATCTAGTTTATTTAGTTTATTATGTCTTCTTCAGTGTATTCTGAATGCATAAATGAACAGATGAGTAAATGCATGAATGAAAGAAATCATCAAGAAAGGCTTTGACAAATATATTGTCTAATGAAACCTTTTTTATACTTTTCATAGAAACTATTCAAATAAGCAAGGAATTTCTTTTAAAAGCATAGCCATTGTTGCTAGAATTTGATGCATTAAATATTTAAGTATTTTATGCATTTAAATCTCAGGAAAAAAAATCAAGTTCTCATGCTTTCCATTAACACAACTCAGAAATCTGTTATGACAGGAAATACAGATTTGTAAAATGATTTTAGAGGGATTGATCTATTTCAAGATTGTACTTTATCTCTCTGTTCAGCCAAACATGAACCATTGAAAATATGATCAATGACTTTGCTATTAAGAGGAATATTAAAATTTACTGATAGATAAAAATTTATGTGAGTTTTGTTTTAGAAAATACATGATTAATTTTTGAAATTGCATTTATATAAAAGTATCACAACCAAGGACATTAAAGGCATATACAAGGAAATAAGGTTGACAGAAGATATTTCTGTATACGTATTTGTATGTGCTATAAGAATCTCCATATAAATAGAACTAAAAGAGGGAAAGTTATGATAACTTCTTAGACACAGTCAACCACCCTTCCTGATGGAGTGAGTCATTGCACCTATGGGCTCAGAATCATGGTCACAGCATGGGGGACATCAAGCTCAATTGTCATAATATACTTCACAAGAAACATTGTTCTACATCTTACTTTAGTGAGTAATGACTGGGGTCTTAAAATCTTGCAAGAAGCCATCTAGATGCAACAATTGGTCTCTCCTTATCTGGAGCAAAGAAGAATGAAGAAAACTAAAGAAGCATGGAAACCATTAATTAGTCCAAGGGACTAATCGACCGTGCAGACCTTAGCCTATATGACCATGAGACCAGAAGAACTAGACAGTGCCCAGCTACCACTGTCAAACACTTGGAAAGGGATCTGTGCAGGACTTCCTGGATAGAATGAGAGAAATATTTGGAACTAGACTCAAAATCATAAAAAAGACTAAGCTTCCTGGTCTGATCAAGCCTGGTGAAACCCCTGAGACTATGGTCCCTAGTTACCCCTCATGTCTGGAATTGAACCCACTCTCATGGCTTCCAGAGAAAGAGCAGACAGGCTTACAGGGTGAATATCTACACCAGGTAGATATACTCCTTAGACCACTCAATCATGCAAGAACAGAAGGGCAGTATTTGCACAGGGAGACAGCTCTGGAGGCAGGAATGCATAGGAAAGAAAGACAAAGGGAAGAGGTAACTACAGGGAGAAAGTAGGAAGAGAGCTGTTATGTAGTCAACGTTCTGAAACAAAATATTGTTTTGTATGAACTGCTGTATGCAAAATTAATTTTATCTGTAAACTTTCACTTAAATTACAATAAACATATATTTCTAAATTAAATACTTATACTCATGAAAAAACTTTAGCAATAGAGTAAAAAAGAGAATCTATAGACTGGGAAAGAATCTCTGCTAATCACATATGAGATTAGGGTCTAATCTCTAAAATATGTAGAAAACTTCAACATTCAACAACTAAAAGACAAATAATCCAGTCAAACATTGGACAAAGGACATAGAAAAAAAAAACTCTTCACCAAAGACGACATTCAGGCTGCCAAAAATACATTAAAAATATTCATGATCATTAGTCATTAGAGAGATGTAAAGCAAAACTACAATGAGATACCATCTCACCCCTGCAAAAATGGCAGTGATCCAAAATAAAAAACAAAACAACAAATACTGTCATGGTTGTGGGGGGAATTAGAACTCTTAAACATTGCTGGTGCAATTGCAAAATGGTGCATCTGCTACGGAAAATAGTTCAGTTCTTTCTCAAAAAGCTAGAAATAGAAATACTTTATTATCCACCAATCCCACTCCTAGGTATACATTATAGAGATATAAGAACCATGACATGAACAGACATATGTACACACCTATGTTCATTGCAACTTTATTCAAAATAGCAAAAAAAAAAAAAAAAATAGAAACAACCTAAGTGCCCATTAACAGATGAATGGACAGATTTTGGTACATATATACAGTGGAATAGTAGGCAACTAGGAAGTATAGTGACGAGGTCATGAAGCATCTGATAACATGGATGAATCTGGAGAACATTATGCTGAGTGAAATAAGTCTATCACAAGAGGACAAATATTGTATCATCTTACTTTTATAAAAAATCAGGAATAGATATATACACAGAAAGTAATATTCTTTGCTTGTTACCAGAGGTGAGAAGGAGAGGAAAGGTGAATAACTTTCTAGATAGTTGTTGTTGTTGTTGTTGTTATGTGCCCTCGAGTCGGCCCCGACTCATAGCGACCCCTCCTTGGGTTTCCGAGGCAGTATCACTACGGAAGTAAGATTGCCCAACCTTCCTTCCGAGGAGTGGCTGGTGGGTTTGAACCACCAGCCGTCTAGATAGTAGACACTAGTTATTTTTGGTGAGGGGAAGGCAATACAAAATATGGGTGAAGTCTGCACAACCTGTTCAATGTAAATGAAGATACTAAGAAGTATGGAGGAATAAGGGACAATTTCAGTAAATATTATCATATACAATTTTGCAAAACAATACTAAGAACCCAAAAATAACGTGTCTTCTTGCATAGGTAGACATGTGTGCATATATGTGTATCGGAAGGCACATGTAAGCATATGGGTGTGCATATGTAGGTGTATCTTCAAGCAAATATATATTCATGTACCACATATATATTCATATACATAATGAATTACATAAAACACACAATTATGGGTACTACCTAGACAAAACCAAACAAATTGTGGGGTATGTTTCCTGGAATTGAAGTCTTGAGACCATAGTCTTGTGGAATAACATAGTGAATTGTCTTAATGTAGATAAAAATAATCTAGTTTTGTAAGTGGCGTCTGGGGTCATAATGCCTTGTGAGTGGCCACCTAAGATACTCATCTAGAAGAGAGGAGAATGAAGGAAATCAAAGACAAAGAAGAAACTATTCTGCAAGACTAACAGTCCATATGAACCTTGGCTTCCTCTATCCTGAGACAAGAAGAACTAGATGGTGCCCTCCTACAACTACAGTCTGTTCTGACCAACACACAGTAGAAAGTCCTGGACAGAATAGAAGAAAAACATAAAACAAATCTCAAATTCCTAAAAATGGCCAGAGTTACTGTACTGATAGAGATTAGAGAAACCCAGGTGACTATCACCTAGATAAACTTGGAATTGAAGGCACTTCCAGTGCTCATCTTTCATCCAAATTATAGATATGATTATAAAATACCACCTTTGAGTACTATGCTTCCTTAAATAATAAACTATATGAAACCAAACGGTCATCAGTTAGTTACCCTCAAACAAAGACAAGAAGCTGAAGAGGGACAGGGAAGCTAGATTAATGGAAATAGAAATAATGACAGTGTTGACACATTATGAAAAATATAACCAATGTCATGGAACAAGTTGTGTAGAAATCTTTAAATGGGAATCTAATTTGCCATGCAAACTTTCACCTAAAAGATAAAAAGTTTTTTTGAATAAATAAAGATAATACATTTTATGTCCTAAAAACCCTCAAAAGTATCATAATACTCTTTCTCAAATAATTACCCTATATTTATATGTAATCCAAGCATTACAGTTAGGTTAAACCCTTATAGTGTTTCTCTGGGCATGTACACAACTAGCCACAAAATCTTCTAAAACACATCTCATTAGTACATTCACGCAGATTGTAAATGGCTTCTGCTATACACTTTTACAAATCCATACTCTACAAATGTACAGATACAAAGAAAAAAATATAAAATTCAACTTTGAATGCTTTGTAGGCCAAGACTATCCTTTGATTTGCAAAAACTTACTATGATCCTTGTTTGAAATTGTCTAACACATATGGGGTTGTTGTGCTTTGAAATCAAGTCAATGGCAACTGTTTTCATAGTTTATGATTGGGGTGAATATTAAGGAAAGAAAAATGATCTATATTCCTAGCTGCTTTTAAATTATGATTAAAACATAAGTAGTAAATTTTGGCATACAGATGTGGATACTCTGTATTTTAAATCATATATGTGTCAGTTCCTTAAAAATTTAGTTCATTTGTTTATCATGTGGACTAATGAACTTGCACATTTTAGAAGCATAGCATGTTTGATTTATTTGGTTTGGGAAAATACTATTTTCTTCTTTTGGGACTTTTTTCTTGTCTTTTACAGAAGGCAATCCACATTTTAGACTAGTCCAAAAGCTTCTGAAGTTCAAGTATCTTTAAAAAACTAATACACATTATAACTTCTGATGTTCTTGTTGTTGTTAAGTGCCGTTGAGTCATTTCCAACTCATAGCGACCCCATGCACAGCAGAACGAAACACTACCCAATCCTGTGCCAGCCCCACAATCCCTGCTATACTTGAGCCCATCATCGCAGCCACCATATTAATCCATCTCGTTGAAGGCCTCCCCCTCTTTTGTCGACTCTCCACCCTACCAAGCATGACATCCTTCTCCAGGGACTGGTCCCTTCTTATAACATGATCAAAATAGGTGAAACGAAGTCTGGCCATTCTTGCTTCCAAGGAGCATTCTGGCTGCACTTC
>NW_006921918.1:798600-817235 GCF_000298275.1 Orycteropus afer afer
CAAAGTCTGTCTCAGTCTATAAGCTGGGCTGTTACCTGTGTACCAGGTGCATCTCGCTGGGTTTTAAACACCAGAGGCTAAGCCTCAAGACTCATGTCTACATGTCACCACAGTAGGACAAACCGACAGACAAGTTTGTCTTGCTGTTGAAGACCTCCTGTATCATCCCCACCTGGGTCCCTGTGGCTGACTCTTCCTCTGTCTGGCTTCCTGGCTTTTAATCACCTTTCTCCTGCTCTTCTGGCCTGCTGCTTTGGGCATTCCTGAGTTGTCTCTCCTCACCTGTATCCTTGGGCCTTACTGCTCTTCTGTCCAAGTTCCTGGTTTTTAATCCCCTTTCTGCTGCTTTCCCGTCCTGCTGTTTTGGGTGGGCCTGAGTTTCCTCTCTTCACCTAATCCCTTCATCTGATTGCTCTTCTCCCTGTCTTCCTGGCTTTTAATCCCCTTTCTCCTGCTCTTCCCGCCTGCTACTTTGGGCATCCCTGAGTTGTCTCTCCTCACCTATCCCTGGGGCTTACTGCTCTTCTGTCCGGGTTCCTGGCTTTTATCCCCTTTCTCCTGCTTTCCTGTCCTGCTGCTTTGGGTGGACCTGAGTTTCCTCTCCTCACCTAATCCCTTCAGCTGATTGCTGTTGTCTCTGGCTTCCTGGCTTTTAATCCCCTTTCTCCTGCTCTTCCCACTTGCTGCTTTGGGCATCCCTGATAGTAGAATATAATTGAACTTTTCTTCTTTTTTTAATCTTTAGATTATTTTTTGGTATTTTATCATGAATTTTCTTATGAAACTCAAAACTCACTGACGTAGAGTCGGATCCGACTCCTAGCAACCCTTTGTTGGGTTTCCGAGGTGGTGTCACTACAGAAGTAGATTGTCCAAACTTCCTTCTGAGGAGTGGCTGGTGGATTTTTCTTATAGGAGTGATTTTTATTCCATAGAATATATATTGGGAATCCCTTTTGTGCTACAAATTTTGGAAGAGATCTTTGCCTTTATTTGATTAATTTTAATCTTGTCATTATGCTTTTTATAAATGGAACTTCAACGTATTTTTTGAATGTGTTTACCGACAATGCACAGGATTGCAAATTAATCAAGTATGAGACAAGCTAGGACAGTGGTGCTGAATCTTGGAAGCACATTAGAATCAAGTCTGGGTAGCCTTTCAAACCTACTAATGTCTGGGCCAGTTCTGACCCATGAAACAGAATATCTGGAGGTAGCAACCAGACAGCTTAAGTGCTTCCCACTTGATTCTTTTGTGCAGAGAGATCATGAAGCCTAACTGGGCTAGTGGAACCTATGCAATAAAGATGAGTACAGCTCCTATTCTCACTGGTAGTGTGTAGACTTGAGTCTTATCTTTTTTTGCTCCACATTAAATTAGTCATTGATATTTTGAATTAGCCTCTTAATGGAATTAAGTTCTGAGAGTTGATTCTGCTTATGTACTTACCTATACCAACATTGTGTGTGTTGCAAGTGAGCTTAAATTAAAAAAAAAAAAAATAGTTATGCATTGATAAATTATTTTAGACTTTTTCCTGTTAATTTTTAAAGGTATGTTTAATATGTGTACCTTTCCTTTCTTAACAAGGAATAATGTTTAGTTCTACAATTCTTAATTTTTGTTCATTATTGAAGAGTTGAAGAGATAAGTTTTCAAAGTTTATGTCTGTGGATATCTAAAAGCATCGATACCTTCTTACATAAAATAGAAAGTGTTAATCTATAGACACTGTATCTCTTAAACTCTACATCTACTTATAAGTGGTCAGTGGAGACATTTATACAATTTGAATGCACATTGTTTTAATGGAGAAGAAGTGCAGAGCTTAGTAGAAAGGAGGGGATATGAAATGGGAACTGAATGTAATGTAGAATAATATCAGGATATATGATAACGAATTTCTCTGGGATACAACTAATAGATACTTCATGATTTTTTCCTAAAACCTTTGTGTGGCTGAATTGGAGCTTGGGGTAGGTAGGTAGTCTGAAAATTAATAGAATTAAAGTAAATTATTCAAATGTTAAATAATAATGAATTTCATGATACTTTAAAATGTGACCATCTGAGTGTATCCAGAGCTGTGCCATGATGAAATAGCTGTTAACAACTCCTCTGGTGTTATTATTATGGTCTGTCACCTTGATAATTTGTATGCTAAATGATCCTTAGACACTTGCTGAAGCAATAGTACACATTTACAAATTTCTTTAAATTGATGATTATCTAGACTTGAAACTTGCTTGTTCTGTTTTTTTTTTTGTTTGTTGTTGTTGTTGTTATTTTCTAATGGGTCCTAATTTGCAGATGTTTGGGTATTTCTTTGGCTTCAATTTTTCTCTAAATAGTGGATTAACATTTGCTGTTATGACAGTGATGTTTGTGTATATAACTATAGTTTCCTAGGTAGTCTTTCTCTTTATTTAGCTTTGTTCAAGAAAAAACAAGTCTTGTAATATGACTAATTGCTGATGAAGGGGCTCTGGTGGTGCAGTGGTTAAATCATTCCACTGCTAACCAAAAGTTTGGCAGTTCAAAGCCACAGCCACTCAGCAGAAGAAAGAGGAGGCAGTCTATTTCCATAAAGATTTACAGTCTTGCAAGCTCTGTGAGGCAGTTCCACTCTTTTCTATAGGGTTGGTATGAGTCAGAATTGACTCCATGGAAGTGGGTTAATTGCTGACAAAATAATGTGGTTATTTTTCTTTATGTTGTTGTTATAATGTTTTGGTATTAAGAAAAATCAACATTCACAGTAATGTTCTGATGTATTTACCTCTTTTCTCCTGCCCCCCCCCATGGTGGTGTAGGAGCGTGTTCCTGACAGCCCCTCTCCTGCCCCCTCTCTGGAGGAAGGCCGAAGGCCTGGCAGTCACCCATCATCCCATCGCAGCAGCAGTGTGTCCAGCTCCCCTGCACGAACCGAGAGCTCTTCTGACAGAATCCGTAGGTCTCATACTTTTACTTGTCACAATTTTCAACTTTATTAGGTGCAGCTGGCTTTTCTAATCAAAATGCCCTCATTCCAAATAGACCTCAGATGTATCATGTTCTGAAGCTGTATAGCAATAGCCATCTCTCAAAATTATGTTCCTAGTTTGCAGTATCATGAGGTATGATACTACATTAACAGGTTCTGATATAAACTCCCTCTCTTTGATGCCACCTATAAAGACTTGAGCTATGAAACAGTTATAGAAAGTTAGTAACCTTCTAGATTAGTTTCTGAAGTAAACACCCCTAACTCTCAGCTATTGAGTACCTGAGTATACTGTTATGGATTATTCAACTTCATCCCTACAATCCCAATGCTACCATTTCCAAAATTCTTTGATTTTTAAAATTTATTTTTGCACTGACATACATATCCACAAAGAGGAGTGAAAGAAGTAAAATTCAAAATGATGAGTTTATTTTTATATTTCTTAATCATTTAGATGATCAGTTTAAAACACTGGCTAAATTTTAGGATTGGAATAATTTAAAGCCTAAAATATTTATTATTATCATATATGCCTATGCATCACTTAACGTCTACCATGTGGTCTAGGTATTTCTATACTGAAATAGGACAGTGTAGTATGTGATTTGGATGTTGTTTGAACCACACATAACATATACTGTATATGTTTGTATGTATTAGATACATCAAAGTAACCCTGTTGCAAACTGCTCTGACTCTTGGTTAGCACCAGGAGCCTTGGGATTTGCAAACTTGCACCTGCAGTTGGCTGCATCTGGGTTCTTCCTTCTCTCCAAGCAGCCTAAGGAGCAGCCTCTGGGATCCTGGTTGGAATAGGAAACCCAAGGGACGAGGAACCAGTCCCAGCCCAATGTTTCCTGCAGGCACTGATCTGTGTGGGCTTTGGCAGAGCACCCACCAGCAACAGCTGCAGGAACTGCTGCTTGGGCCTGAGCCTTTGGATCCAAGTGCAGCTATAGCCATGCCACAAACTCAACACCTGCCCTGACTCTTGGCACCCTTCCAAACAAGCCTCTCTGCCTTACCCCACTAATGTATAGGCAGTCAGACATTGTCCAGATGAGCATCATGTGGTGCATACCTGTATTAATATATTTTTAATAGGGCTATATTATATTTCAAAGGAGCTCTGGTAGTACAGTGGTTAAGGCATTTGGCTGCTAACCAAAAGGTCAGTGATTCGAATCCACTAGCAACTATGTGGAAGAAAGATGGGGCAATTTGCTTCCATAAAGATTACAGCCTCAGAAACCCAATGGTGGGTGCTATATGTTGTAACTGATTCCATGACAGTTATTATTATTATTATTATATTTTATTATTATATTTTATGATCACATTTTCAAAATATTTAGGTTTGGTACTCATGGCCAAGAAAATTAATAGTAAAGTTAAAATTCCATTCAAACAACTGGTTATTTTGTGTCTGTGAAAAGAACTCAGCCTATTTTTCCAATAAAATGACTATATGTAAAGTGAATTTCTAGGTTGATAAAACCAATATTTAGTGTCTCCTTCCCAGGTTTGGTGGTACAGTGGTTAAAGTGCTTGGCTGCTAACTGAAAGGTTGGCAGTTCAAACTCATCAGCAACTGTGTGGGAAAAAAGATGAGACATTCTGCTTCCGTGAAGATTATAGCCTTGAAAACCTATAGGGCAGTTCTAGTCTCTCCTATAGGGTCACGATAATTTGGAATCAGATCAATGACTATAGGCTTGGGCTTGACTTCCAGGTTTAGTTATTGTTTTATGTAATCATATTTGTAATATGAACTTTATCTTTTTATATAAAATTTATTAGAGTTATGAAGATATTTTCATAACAGTTGTGAAGATATTTTTATATTTTTATTTTTATGACAGTTATGAAGACATTTTTATAATTTTTCTTTTAAAGTTACAAAGGGATGTTTGGGTAAAGCAGAACTCTTTATTAGTTAAATATTAGATTAAATTGTATGAAAATATTTTTTAAAAATTTAAATGGTCAATAATTGGCAACTCTGTAATTCAACATAATAGTAAATATAAATAATAAGAATATAAATTCAAAATTTAAATATAAATTCTAAATACAAATACCTATATATAAAATAGATTTCCCTAATTTCATAAGAGTTTATACTGTTTATTCATAAAAATAGATATATTATTTGACAGCATTACCAAACAAATAGTAACTCCTGAGGCTGGAAAATAAAAGAAATATAGAAAATATCTTTTCTATATGTTTTTATGCTATGCTAACACTAAAATCAGAAATTTAATGTGCATATTGACTGTATTTCTAATGCTTTTTATAAGATTTTGTCATTGGAAAAGGTACTGTCTTACTAAAGAAATAAAAAATGTCATGCTTTTCATAATATTTCAATGGAAATGAGCAAAATATTTAAGTGGAAATGTAAATGGACAAGTAGGGGAAGATTTGAAACATTGTATTATACTTTCATTTAATTTTATTAATTGCTTATTGTTTTTTATTCATTATAAAAGCAAAGAAGAAAATTTTGCATGCTTAGACTATCTAATTGTTCTAATGGATACACACAAATATATACATCCACACATGTATGCATGCATATGTATATACCTGTTGCCCGTCAAGTCAATCTGACTCCTAGCAACCATACAGAGTAAAGTAAAATTGTCCCATGGGGTTTTCAAGCCTTTAATCTTTACAGAAGCAGACTACCACAGATTGCTCCCACAGAGCCACTAATGGGTTTGAACTGCTGACTTTCAGGTTGACAGACTAGCACTTAACCACTATGCCACTAGGGCACCTTGTGCGTAATATATACACATGTTGTTGTTTGCCATCGAGTCTGACTCGACTCATAGCGATCCCTCCTTGGGTTTCCGAGGCAGTGTCACTATGGAAGTAGATTGCCCACCCTTCTGAGGAGTGGCTGGTAGGTTTGAAACACCAGCCTTCTGGTTAGCAGTCAAGTGATTTAGGCACTATGCTACCAGAGCTCCCATATACACAGATAGATGTATATTTATTTTAAATATATTTCAGACCAACAGAAAGTTTTCAAAAATAATACAAAAAAAAATTCTTGCATACTTGTCACTTAGATCCACCCTCCACACACAAAAAAATTCTTGCATAGTTGTCACTTAGATCCACCCCCCACACACAGTCCATCAATTGATACATCAGTTTCTCTGAGGACAATCACTCTATAAAGGCATAATACCCCCTTGTCAGTTACCTTCAAATCCACTCTGAGTCATGGAGAACTCTTGTGTGTCAGAGTAGGACAGTGCTCCACAGGGTCTTTAATACCTGATCTATAGAAGTAGATCTCCAGGTCCTTCTTCCAAGGGACCGCTGAGTAAACTCAAGCCTCCAAACCTTTAGCGAGCAACCAAGTGTACTAATAAACCATTTGCACCACCCAGGGATTCCAATACCCCTTGACTTCGTGTCCCTATAATAGATATAATGCCTCTTTACCTCAAATACTTCATTGTTATTTTCTGCAAATACGTTCTCTTACGTGACCACAGACAGCACTACGATTAACATCAGGAAACTAACATTATTATTGTACTTTTATCTAAACTTGCAGACCTTATTCAAATTTCACTAACTTTCCCACTAATGATTTTTGCAGCAAGACATTTTTCTTTCCTAGTCCAGAAGCCAATCTAGAATCTCCAACCTTGTCATCAGTTGTCACATCCCCTGAGTTTCCTTTAATCTGGAATAGTTCCTCAGACAGTTTTGTCTTTGAGGACCTTACCTTCTATGAAGAATAAACATCCCTCACTTTGAGTTTTGTCATGATTTCTCATGATTAACATAGGTTATACATTTTTTCCAGGAATCACAAAGATAGGCTAGTGTACCCTCAGTGCATTATTTCAGGAGATAGATGTTAGTTCTCCACTACTGGTGATATTAACTTTACCACTTGGTTGAGATGGAGCCTGCTAGTTTTCTACACTTGAAGTTGCATTTAAAAGTTTTTATTTACCTTTGTAATTAGTAAATATCTTGTGCAGAGATATCTTGAGATTATGCAAATACTCTGTTCTTTATCAAGTTTTCATTCACTAATTTTGGAATCTTCCATTGATGATCTACCCTGGAACAATTATTACTATAGTGGTTGCCAAATAGTAACCCGTAATACATTACAATCAATTTAAGATCTCTATTTTCCAGAGGGAGCTCTGGTAGCATAGTAGCTAAGACACTTGCCTGCTAACCAGATGGCTGGCGGTTCAAACCCACCAGCCACTCCTTGGAAGGAAGGTTGGGCAATCCTACTTCCGTAGTGATACTGCCTCGGAAACCCAAGGAGGGGTCGCTATGAGTCGGGGCCGACTCGACGGCACATAACAACAACAACAACATTTTCCAGAGAAAGTAAAGTTTTATGAAATAATTTCTCTTTTTTTTTTTGCACAAAATCAAGATATTCATCAGCAATTTTTTTGAGTAAATATATTTATCACTTTGTGAAAATCATAAGGGTGCTAACAGAATATTGTTAATAGTTCACAGAAGTACTTTTGATTTTAAGTTCTTTAAACTATTTAATGGTTATTATTCAGGCACTTTTAGTTTCAAGATTGAGTTTAAACTTCTTTTTAAAGTCCTGCTTTAATAGCTAAGAAACTTAGTATTTTATTCACTAGAATAGAATAAGAAATTGAAACAGTGATTTTGTTACCTTAACTTGTGGCCTTTCTGACACCACTGAAAACTTTATGTGCCCTCTATGACCACTAGAATATTACTTATTAAGTTTTTAACATCATAGTGTTAAATATTACTCTAATGTTAAGATTGCATTCTTGCAGAATTTAGGAAGGTTATATACTAGGGAGGTAATGTGGCTCACTAGATATAAGCTTGAATTCTTCATTGATAGTGATTATAGATAGATAGATAGATAGATAGATAATGGAAAATAAACATAAGATGAATGGTTACATTTACACTGTTTTTCTGCTTATCCTCAAAAAGTACTATGGTTATCTATTCTCACTAAATATTTTAGAAATAACTCTAAAGTTACAACGTTATCTTTTATTTACTTGTGGGTCTGAAAGAGTTTAATTTCTTTGAACATTGTGTGTTATGGTGTTTTTGTGTTCTTTTTTTTGGACTTCACAGCTGTCCATCAGAATGGGTTGTCCATGAACCAAATGCTGATGGGTTTATCACCTAATGTCCTCCCTGGCCCGAAAGAGGGAGATCTTGCTGGTCATGACATGGGACATGAGTCAAAAAGGTTGCATATTGAAAAAGGTAATATATGATTATATGGCCTTGTTTTCCTATTCAATATATAAACTAGATATTGATCACAAAGAATGTACATTTCTACATCGTATGAGATTGCATATACACATTTTAAAAACCTAAAATGTTAGGTAAAAATTAAGACTATTGAAAAAAAAGAGATATGTATGAAGATCTGGTGCTTTTATACAACAGGTAAGTGACAATTTACTTTCCAATACATTAATAAAAGAAAATAATTGTTAAAATTGTTTGATCTAATTGTTATCACTGAGTTCCTGAAGGTCTACTGTTTGTCTTTCTCAATGCCTTCAGGACCAATTGTCATTACTTAGCATGATAGAACAGCAATAATATTGGAAGAATAATTTTAAGTCTTTTTAGACTAGAAGACCCATGGTCAATGGCTAATGAGGAAGTAGAAGTGAATCTTACATAGCAATGTACTCGTAGTTATTTTTAAAATGTTAGGTAACAAGTAACATAAATTATAAGTTTGGAGAACTATGAAACCTTCTTATTTGTATCTAAATATATACAGGTATGCATAGCTTAGTCTGTTCCAATAATGTCAGACCACATATACATCAGTGGTCCCATGGTATGTGTGTGTGTGTTTAAGAGAAAACAGCTTTCTTTTTGTTTATTATTTCCTGTTAATAGTTTTAACAAGCCCAAGCCCCAGTGAGCAAGCAACAGGGCTCCAGGGTTCATCCCAATCTACTATGGCCTCCTCCTCTGCCTCCTTTTCCCCTGCTCCTGGTTTCGGTCACTGGTCCAGCAGCAGTGCTGACTTTCACTCTGTGGGCACTGGTGGTGCCAGCCAGGCCTAGGGTGCTTGTAGGCTTTTGGCTGTAGGTAGTGGCAGTGGTGGCTGCACATGATCAGAAAGCTGCGATATCAACAGGGTGGCAGAAGCCAACTCTGCTTCTGGCACCCACACACCCATTTCTTGTTGTCACCTCTCCCTGCCCTTCTCCCTTTCACAGACCCATGTGGGTATCACCGCCACCCCCATCCTGCTGGTGCTACAGCCCTTGCCCAGCCACACACTCAGCAAGGTTGGCCTCCTCTATCCAGTGAATACAGATCTTATGCTTTGTCTACCTGTGGGCTGTCATAAGGTTTTAATAAAATGGCTTTACAAGGATTTAACAATGTCCAAATCACATAACACCCTATCATAGAACGTATCGTGGACCTTAAGCCATACATACCTGTATATATTATGCCTTATTTCATGAACTGTTTTCATGAAGGAATTAAAATATTATTTTAATATGCATAATAGAAATGTATATAGTTACATGAAAATATATGTTTTCAACTTAAATGTTTTGAACTGGGAAAATAGAAGCTTCTTCATATCTATTTCAATTTTGGTTTATTGAATTAATATTTTATAATTTTTTATTGGATATGAGATGCTCTTCTATAAGCCAAAATATTTTAATTCTAAATACCTACATGATTTCAATATTTTAAATATTGTAGTAGAAAAGGTCTTCTTAAAGTAAATACATATATTTTTTTTAAATCATAGTCACAGGCACCTTCCCATGTTTCTTAGCCTCTATTCATTGGATGAACAACACAATATCAATATTAACTAATTTTACAAGTGTAGATCGAGCACTTTCACGATCTTTTAGGTATGGATATCAAATCATCAGTTTATGAATAAGAGTCGTTCCTTTGGAAAAGAAACTTATACCAAAGGTGCAATTATTCAACTGTCAAAAAAGAAAATAAATAAATAGAATAATCAGGGCCCATATAACCTGAATTATATATTTAAATCATTAAGAATGCAGAGAAATAATTAGAAAGAGATTAAATTAGTAAGAGCCAACCACTTTTTTTTTTTTTTCAATAAGACACTATTTACAGAAAAATACATAAAATGTTTTTGTCCATTCAACATGAAAGTATCCAAAGTATCCCCACTGGGTCCCTTAGGGAGAAGGAATGCAGTATTTTAATAAATTAGATGATCTGTATTATGGAATGCCAAAGAGAAAATGATAATTATTTCTATGTACTATCCATGGCAAAAAATGAGTTGTAATTGAGAAATAAGAGCATTAAGGCAACTTTCTAATAATTTATCTTAAAATTTGATATCAAGTGTTATTACTATACTGAGTAGGTTATAGGCAATACATCTCTGAGCCAGATGGTCTAAATTTCTATATCAATTTTTTTCCACAAGCTTCTATTCAACAGTAAAGAAAAAATTATGTTGTACATGTTGTGAATTATATACTTTTTGACATCTCCTTTTATCTTTAACCAAAAATTCATACACTTTAATGTTATGAAAATTAGCATAGTGAGTATATATAAAACTGTATAAAATATGTACATTTTAAGTTATAATATTTTAATAGAAGATTAATTTTATGAGGTGAGGAGCTTCTCCACCACAGTTCTTCAGGAGAATGAAGCACTACAGAAAATTACTTTAGTCATTTTTTTCTCAATTCTCCTGTGATAATTTATATTGCTGTCCCTGGGTGCCCTGAGTTGGTTCTGAATTATATTCTGTTGTATCCTGTGTACAACAGAAAGAAATAATGCTTGATCCCGTGCCACACTCACATTCATTGCCGTCTTTGAGCCCATTGTTGCAACGACTTATCAATCCATCTTGTTGAGGGTCTTTCTCTTTTTCACTGATTGTCCATTTTACCAAACATGATGTCCTTCTCTAGAGACTGCTCTCTCTTAATAACATGCCCATAGTATGTAAGACAAAGGCTAGCCATCCTTGCTTCTAAGGAACATTTTGGCTATACTTCATCCAAGACACGTTTGTTTGTTTTTCTGGCAGTCCATGGTATATTCAGTATTCTCTGTCAACACCATAATTCGAAGGTATCAACTCTTTGTTTTTGTTATTATTCATTGTTCAACTTTTTCCTGATTGAAAATACCATGGCTTGGGTCAGCACACCTTTGTCTTCAAAATAACATCTTTAATTTTTAATATTTTAAAGAATTCTTTTGCAATAGATTTGCCCAATGCAATACATCATTTGATTTTCTTGAGTGCTGCTTCCGTGGATGTTTATTGTGGGTCCAAGAAAAATGAAATCCTTGACCACATTGATATTTTCTCCATTTATGATGATGTTGCTTATTAGTCTGGTTCTGAAAATTTTTGTTTTCTTTATTTTGAGATGTAATCCACACTGAAGGCTTTAGACTTGGATTTTCATCAGTGAGTGCTTAAAGTCACCTGCTCTTTCAGCAAGCAGAATTGTGTCATCTTCATATCACAGGTTGTTCTTCATATTGTTCAGATTCTCAGATAATTTGCTCATGAAGCAGATTGAATAATATGATGAAAGGATACAACCCTGACTCATACATTTCCTGATTTTATATCATGCAGTGTCCCCTTGTTCTGTTGTAATGACTGTCTCTTGGTCTGTGTATAGGTTCCACACGAGCACAATTAAATATTCTGGAATTCCCATTCTTTGCAAATATTCATAATTTATTATGATCCATACAGTCAAATGCTTTTGCATAATCAATGAAACACAGACAAACATCTTTCTGTTATCCTTTGCTCACTGCAAAAATCCATTTGACATCAGTAATGATATCTCTCATTCCATATCCTCTTCTGCATCTGGCATGAATTTCTGGCAGTTCCCTATAAATGAAATGCTGCAAACCTTTTGAAATTATCTTCAACAGTACTTTACTTGAATGCACTATTAATTATTTTGTTTGATGACAAACATTCTTTTGAGTCATCTTTCTTTGGAATGGACACAAATCTAGATCTCTTCCAGTTAGTTAGACAGGTAGCTGTTTTCCAAATTTCTTGACATAGACAGACAACACAGTGTTTACACTGTTTTATCCATTTGTGGAAACATCTCAGTAGGTATTCCATCAATTGCTGGAGCTGTTTTTTTGTTTTCTTTTAGTGCAGCTTGGACTTCTTACTTGAGTACCATTGGTTCTTAATCATATGCTGTCTCCTGAAATGGTTGAACATCGACCAAGTCTTTTCTGGTACAGGGACTCTGTGTATTCTTTCTTTCCTGCAATGTTCAATATCTTGCTGATAGACTCCTGTAATATTGAAACTCTAGGCTTTGATTTTTTTTTTTTTTTTTCCATTTCTTTCAGCTTTAGAATTGCTAAGCATATTCTTAACTTTTGGTTTTCTAACTCCAGGTATTTGCGTATTTCATTGTAATACTTTATTTTGTCTTCTCAAGATGCCCTTTAAAATCTTCTTTTCAGCTCTTTTATCTCATTCTTTCTTCCATTCATTTTAACTACTCTATTCCCAAGCACAGGTTTCAGAGTCTCTTGTGACATCCATTTGGTCTTTTCTTTCTTTTCTATTTAATGACTTTTGGCTTTCTTCATGTGTGATGCCCTTGATGTCATTCAACAATTCATCTGGTCTTCGTTTGTTAATGTCAGATGCCTTAAATCTGTCTTGAGATGGTCTTTAAATATAGGTGGGATATACTCATGGTCATACTTTGGCTTTCATGGGTTTGTTTTAATTTTTTTCAGCTTCAACTTGAACTTACATAGGAACAATTGATAGTGTGATCTACAGTCACCCTCGCCCTTGTTCTGAATGATGACATTGAGCTTCTCTATCATCTCTTTGCAGAGATGTTGTCCTTCTCATACTTGTGTATTACATCTGGGTAGGTCCATATATATAATCACTGTTTTTGTGGTTTAAAGAAAGGTATTTTCAGTGAATAGGTTGTTGGTCTTGCAAAATTCCATCATGTAATCTCTGGTTTCATTTCTCTCACCAAAGCCATATTTTCCAACTACTGATGCTTCTTTCCAATTTTCACATTCCAATCACCAGCAGTTTTCAAAGCTTCTTGATTGGCTGTTTGATCAATATGAGACTGCTTATGTTGGTAAAAAAAAAAAAATAATAATAATCTTCTGTTTCTTCATTTTGGGCATTAGTGTTGCATACATAAACTTGAATAATGGTCATATTAACTGTTCTACTTTGTGAGACTTGTCCTATCACTGACAGCATTGTACTTCACAATGGGTCATGAAATGTTCTTTTTGACGATCAATGTGATGCTGTTCCTCATCAATCTGTCATTCTTGGTGTCTTCGTTCTCTAGTGCTGCTATAATAGAAATACCACAAATGAGTGACTTTAACAAATAGGAGTTTATTCTCTTAGAGTTTAGGAGGCTAGAAGTCTGAGTGCAAAGTGCCAGCTCTAGGGGCTGGGTGAAGGCCCCTCAACCTTGGGCTTCATTCAGCTCTGCCACTTGTTTCAGGCCCACTAGAGGTGGAGGCTTTTTCTGACTCATGCAGCTGCTGGCTGCTGAGGCTGATGAACCCAAATTTGACAGATAAAATGGCACAATTCCAAGATCAGTGAGCAACTCAGCAGGTCAAGACTCAGCCAAATGCAGGGTCCAGATGTGCCAAAAAGCTACCTATCTTTCCCAAAGCTTCTTCTTATATACCAGAAGCAGATCACACCCTGAGGGCAACTGCTTAGCTGCTCACAGCAGATTCCATCCTGGAGGTTATTACATTCTCATCATGTGCAATAACTACTTCCAGCTTCCCAGCCACTCAAAACAAAGCCTAGCCAAGTTCACACACAACCTTATCTACCACACCTGGCCTAGAAGATCATTGTTGTTGTTGTTGTTTGCCATCGAGTCGGCCCCGACTCATAGCGACCCCTCCTTGGGTTTCCAAGGCAGTATCACTACGGAAGTAGGATTGCCCAACCTCCCTTCATATGATTGTCCAATTCAAAATGACAAAAACCAATCCATTTTAGCTTATGAACACCTAGAATATTGATCTTTATGCATTTCATTGCATTTTTGACTCTCTCATTTTCCTAGATTCATGCTTCATACATTCCATGCTTTGATTATGAATGGATGTTTGTAGCTGTTCTCATTTTTAGTAGTATCACATCAGCATATGTAGGTCTGCAAAGTATTATTCCATCCACATCATTAATGTTGACTTTACTTTGCGGAAAGGAGCTCTGGTGGCACAGTGCTTAAGATATGTAGCTGCTAACCGGAAGGTCAACAGTTTGAAATCATCAGCTGCCCTGCAGGAGAAAGATGAGGCAGTCTGTTTCCATGGAAACCCTGCAAGGCGTTTCTACTCTGTCATATAGGGTTGCTATGAGTTGGAATGGATTTACTGACAGTGGGCTACTTTGAGGAGGTGGCTCTTCCCCAGTGGTATTTTGAGTATGTTTCAATGTGAGGGGCTCATATTCTGGCATTGGATCAGACAATGTTACTCTTCTATTCCTAATGTTTTCATTTGCCAATTTATTTAGAAGTAGATAGCCAGGTCCTTCTTCCTACTCTCCCTTAGTCTGAAAACTCCACTGAAACCTGTTCATCACAGATGACACTGCTGATGTAGGATATACTAGTGACATAAGTTCCAGCATCACAGCACCACTGAAGCCACCCCAGTATGACAAACTGACAGACAAATGGTTGAGGATAATATATGTTGTTGTTATGTACCATCGAGTTGGACCCGACTCATAGCGACCCCTCCCTGGGTTTCTGAGGCAGTATCACTATGGAAGTATCACTACTAAGTGGTATCACTATGCCCAAACTTCCTTCTGAGGAATGGCTGGTGGGTTTGAACCGCCAGCCTTCTGGTTAGCAGTCAAGTGCCTTGAAATGCATAGAAAAAAGTCAATTTTTTACATACAAAGGAATTTAGAGTATTAGGACTTAATTCTTTTTGAGAACCCTAATGTACAAGCGTAGGGAATGAAGCCAGAAGCTCAACAGTGACAATGAAGAGGATACTACCAAAAGCATAAACTTATGTCATGGTTAGAACAATGAATCCCACTGAAATTTTTTGAAGGACAGCTTTCGCCCCATGCACCTTTCTGTCAACATCAAATTTATGCTTCAAGTTGAGTTGACACATATTTTCATGACTTATGAATTCAGTTTATTCATTTATTATTATTTTGCCACAGGAGTATATTTCCTGAAATACTATATTTGATTGCGCTAGGGGAAGGCTGTCCTCTGTTTTTCCCATATTCCTGACTGAAAAACATTACATTATTTGCCTTGCTAAGTGGAAGTGTGCCCTTCACTGGTCTTCTTACAGTTATCTGTATATTGGAGTTATCTGTATATTACCTTTGTGTTACACAGATTAGGCGATCTATAAATGAATACTGACCTGAACTGAATTACTAGAAGATTCTAAGCGATGGAGGAGAGAGTTAAAATAACTATGAAGATTGTACTCTTTAAGGATTAATATCAAGGCAAAAGGTGGAAATATCTGACCTTTAGAAGGAAAATTATGTGAAACATAGCAGAACATTCTGACCATAAATATACATTAATTCTTCTGGTATTACTAATGATACTTCTTATCATATTGAAATTTTCTAAATGACTTTACCGTCAGAACAAAGACTTTGACCATACCCCAACAGTTTCCCAATATTTTAATTTATATTTTATAAAGGAAAAGAAGAAATTCTCCTTAAATATGTGAAGCCAATTTGAACTCATCTTTATTATTTCAAATTTAGTAAAACAATCATGGAAATTATAATAGATTATGTTATCAGTATAATAAGTGTTTTGTTATATGCTACTTTTTCTTTCTCTCTTTTTTATCTATATTTTAGCATACCAAATTAATAGTAAATATTCATGGGCTCTCTAGATTGATAGAGTGTACGAAATTAAAAATTGCTTTCTTTCATGACTACATTTATCATGTCCTTCCTGCTAACTCCATATCTTTCTTACTATGCATGTCTATATTAAGACAGGTGACTTTATTTAGAAACATTTGTAGAGAAATTAATTATATGTTTGTGTCATTTTAGGCTTTAACTTCTTATATATAATTTGCAGACTACCACCTTCAATCATTCAAAAGGCAGTAATTTTAAGAAAATATTCATGGTTAACATGGATACCAAAATTCATTTATATGCTGAGGATGAGTGTGGTCTAAAATCTTAATCATCTGTTAACATTTACATATTTTTAGATTTCCTAAATATTAAATAGCTATTGACTCCTTTCTGTCAAAACAAAAATTTAAGTCTCTTTATCAGCTGAATAACCAGTGGCTTTGCAGACATTGGCATTCAGAAATACCAACTTCTGATTAATTCAGAAACATTTTCATTTTGAAAATAAAAAAGAAAGAAACAAACAAACCTTCTAATATAGTTTTGAGCCTAGGAAGAGTTTAATTAAAGTAGATTCAAATTATACATATTAAAAAAAAAAAAAAAAAGAGTAACAGACTTACATTACTGGGTAAGAAATAATGTTTTTCAGATTATGAACTTTTTACTAAGATCAGCAGTTTGTCAGAGATATAAACTGAAGAATATTGACAAAAACCATGTCGTTGTTGTTATTTGCCGTCGAGTCGGCCCCGACTCATAGCAACCCCTCCTTGGGTTTCCGAGGCAGTATCACTAGAAAGTAGGATTGCCCAACCTTCCTTCTGAGGAGTGGCTGGTGGGTTTGAACCGCCAGCCTTGTGGTTAGCAGTCAAGTGTCTTAGGCACTATGCTCCCAGAGCTCCTGACAAAGACCATAGCATGGCTTAAAAAACTATCTTATGTCTTGACTTTTAACTTTCACTCAACATGTTTCAAGTTCTCTAGAGCTTTGTGGGTTTAAAAAACACTGCTGGTCTTTCTCTTCAATTTAAACACAGTGGAATAGGCTGTAAAATTAACATTTGAACTATGTAACTAAGCTCACTATTTCTTGTTTCCACATGTCTCTGTTTCTCCTCCCCAGAGTTTCCCATTGATGCTAATTTATGCTGTTACTCTCTCATATATAATTTGCTCTCTTGATATTTATTAAATTGTAGCTACTTTTAACAGATTTTGGAGCATGTGTCTTATCTTGTGTGTACCTCCCTCTGCCATTGAGTTGATTCTGACTCATAGAGGACCTATAGGACAGAGTAGAACTGCCCCACGGGGTTTCAGTGTAGTGCCTAAGGCTCTTGGTTGCCAACCAGAAGGCTGGCAGTTCAAACCCACCAGCCACTCCTTGGAAGGAAGGTTAGGTAATCTACTTCCATAGTGATACTACCTCGGAAACCCAAGGAGGGATCGCTGTGAGTTGGGTCCGACTCAACAGCACATAACAACAACAACACTAGGGTTTTCTAGGATATAAATCTTTACAGAAGCAGGTTGCTTCATCTTTCTCCTGTGAAACAACTGATGGGTGTGAACCACTGACCTTTTGTTTAGCAGCCCAATGCTTCAATCACTGCACCACCAGAACTTGTAATATGTACAAATTTTGTTATTATGGGATTTATCAACTTTTGATTTAGTGGAAATTAAATATGTGATACAGATAGGCCTATAATGTTAACTTCTTCCAACTATAGAGAACTTCAGCATTTATACTCAACACTAACTTGTGAATACCTAATTTATGTTAGTGTTTTGCAGGCTTGAATTGAGTATTCCAAAAAGATGTAATCAATGAATAAATTTTTAATGAAAGCTAGCGATGTAAAAGAAACTATATAAGGTGTGAACCCTCTCTCCATCTCTTTGTCTCTGTCCCTATCACTCTGTCAGCCTCTCATTCTCTCTCACTCTCCCCATCTCTCTCTATCCTAGTTGTTCTTAATTCCCTATAGTCAAGGCTTTTTCCTTCATCTTCCTAAGGAAGATGAAAACATGTTCTTTCACTGCTGAATCCTTCAGGCACCAGATATTTAAGAAGCAGGACTAACTTAAGAAGAGGGAGGAAGTACAAGGAGATCTGCTTTAGGACATGGAGTATTTCTTTTATGGAATATTCTACTTCTGAGCAGTGCTCATAATTTCTAGTATTTAAATTCCTTGTATAAAATGTTTGCATTTTGGTCCTGTGAAGTTGAGGACCCTACACTAGTGGCAAAAATAATAGTGAGCAAACTGGCCATATTTATTTTCTTCTATACTAATATTTAATTTTTAACTATTTTCCTACAAAACACTTTTAATAAATGACTATTGTGTAGTCATTTATTAAATCATATTAAAGACAATTAAAATAATTCCAAGAGAGCCAAAATATGATCTTGAATATATCCCCCCTGAATTTAGAGATCATCTAAAGAATAGATTGAATGCATTGAACACCAACGACAGAAAACCAGAAGAATTATGGGAGGATATCAAGAACATTATCCATGAAGAAAGCAAGAGATCACTAAAAAGACAAGAAAAGAAGAGAAGACCAAAATGGATGACAGAAGAGACTCTAAAACTTCCCCTTGAGTGAACAGTAGTTAAAGCAAATGGAAGAAATGACAAGATAAAAGAGCTGAACGGAAGATTTC
>NW_006921918.1:817562-825364 GCF_000298275.1 Orycteropus afer afer
TGATCTAGAACCAATGGTACTGAAGGAGGAAGTCAAACCTTCAATGAAAGAATTGGCCAAGAACAAGGTTCCAGGAATTGACAGAATACCGATTGAGATATTTCAACAAACAGATGCCCCACTGGAGGCACTCACTCGGTTATGCCAAGAGATTTGGAAGACAGCTGCTGGCCAACTGACCGGAAGAGATCCATATTTGTACCCATTCCAAAGAAAGATGATCACACAGAATGTGGAAATTATAGAACAATATCATTCATATCACACACAAGTAAGATATTACTGAAGATAATTCAAAAACGGTTGCAGCAGTATATTGATAGAGAACTTCCAGAGGTGCAAGCTGGATTCAGAAGTGGACGTGGAACAAGGGACGTGTCAGATAGATCTTCGCTCAAGGCCAAGAATACCAGAAAAATGTTTACTTGTGTTGGATTGTCTATGCAAAGGCATTTGATTGTGTGGATCATGACAAATTATGGATAACATAGAGAAGAATGGGAATTCCCAAACACTTGACTGTACTCATGAGGAACCTGTACCTTGACCAGAAGGCTGTCGTTCAAATGGAACAAGGGGACACTACATGGTTTAAAATCAAGAAGGGAGTGCATCAGGGTTGTATCCTTTCCCCACACTTATTCAATCTATATGCTGAGGAAATAATCCGAGAAGCTGGACTATATGAAGAAAAACATGGCATCAGGATTGGAGGAAGAGTCATTAACAACCTGACATATGCAGAGGATACAACTTTGCCTGTTGAAAGTGAGGATGACTCAAGACACTTACTGATGAAGGTTGAAGAATACAGTCTGCAGTATGGATTATGTCTCAATATAAAGAAAACAAATATTTTCATGACTGGATCAATGAGCAGCATCACAATAAATGGAGAGAAGATTGAGGTTGTCAAAGAATTCACATTGCTTGGTTCTACATTCGATGCCAACGGAAGCAGCAATCAGGACATTAGATGACGTGTAGCATTGGGAAAGTCAACTGCGAAGGAATTGTTTCAAGTGCTGAGGAGCAAGGATATCTCCTTGAGGACTAAGGTGTGCCTGACACAAGCCATGCTATTTCCAATCGCCTCATATGCATGTGAGAGCTGGACAATGAATAAGGAAGACTGAAGAAGAGTTGATTCTTTTAGTTGTGGTGCTGGCAAAGAATGCTGAAAGTACCATGGACTGCTAAAAGAACTAACAGATCTGTCCTGGAGGAAGTGCAGCCAGAATGCTCCTTGGAAGCAAGAATGGCCAGACTTCATCTCACCTATTTTGGTCATGTTGTCAGAAGGGACCATTCCCTGGAGAAGGATGTCATGCTGGGTACAGTGGAGGGTCGGCGAAAGAAGGGGAGGCCTTCAATGAGATGGATTGACACAGTGGCTGCGATGATGGGCTCAAGTATAGCAGGGATTGTGGGGCTGGCACAGGTTCAGGCAGTGTTTCGTTCTGCTGTGCATGGGGTCGCTATGAGTTGGAAAAGACTCGACGGCACTTAACAACAACAATAACACTTTGGTCATGTTATCAGAAGGGACCATTTCCTGGAGAAGGATGTCATGCTTGGAAGGGTGGAGGGTCAATGAAAGAGGGGAAGGCTTCTAACGAAATGGATTGACATGGTGGTTGTGATGATGGACTCAATTATAGCAGGGATCATGGAGCTGGTGCAGGATCAGGCAGTGTTTCGTTCTGCTGTTCATGGGGTCGCTATTAGTCAGAAATGACTTGACAGGACCTAACAACAACAACAACAACAACAACATACTGTAGCTTTTATCAACTTTTTGGAAATAATTTTTCTGAAATGTAATTTTGCACATTTCTTATTGTTTAAAAATTTTAACTTTACTCAAATTTGGATTAAGTCTTTAAAAATGGCTCTCTTCTTTTGATTAGAAATTGATATGAAATAATTTATTTAATAGTAAATCTATCTATGAGCTCTCGTAGCATAATGCCTAAGACACTTGAGTGCTAACCAGAAGGCTGATAGTTCAAACCCACCAGTCACTCCTCATAAGGAAAGTTGGGCAATCTACTTCTGTAGTGATACCTCCTCTGAAACCCAAGGAGGGGTCACTATGAATTGGGTCTGACTCGAGGGCATATAACAAGAAGAAGCATACCACCAATCTGAATGCGTTATTAAATATTTCATGCAATTGCATAAGTTTACATAGACTGAATGCCCTTTTTCTTTAGAAATTTTTATATTTTGATAATGCTACCATACATAGTGAGCTCTGGTGGTGTAGTGCCTAAGACATCTGACTGCTAACCTGAGGATGGCAGTTCAAACCCACAAGCCACTCCTCAGAAGGAAGATTGGGCAACCTATTTCTGTAGTGATACTGCCTCAGAGACCCAAGGAGGGGTTGCTATGAGACTTACTTGATGGCAGTGAGTTTGGTTTTGGTTTTTTGGTTTACCATACATAGACAACTATGAGTATTTGTACTTTTAAAATTCTGTGATGTGCTATTTCTCTTTCATTTTTCTCCTTAAAATATTGTTTCTCTTGACATATTTCAGTCTTTTATAAAATATTCTCTGTAAATAGTTACATATGTGACCTTACTATTCAGTGTCCAAGATTGTGAAATAAAGTTGTTGAATTTAGGAGGGCAGAACAAGATAGCAAAGGTAGTGGATTGCTCTGAGCAAATAACTCACTGAACAATGAATAAACACAAGCACGCACTGAGATCTCAGAGATCCAGATGGCAGCTGAGGTACTGAAGGGTCACAGTGAGTCCAGAAATGGGAGAGAGAAGTGAGGATGGCACAGAAGCTGAGAGATCTTACCCACTAACATCATGGGTGTTTGCCCATTGCAGCCATCTTGGAATAGGGCTGGGCAACATCCAAAACAGAGAACACAGAGAGGGTGCTAATCTGAGGAAGCTGTAGCCCAATTTCTTAAGGTAGGACAGATTGGCCATGGGAGTTTATGGGCCATGCAATTGGAAGAGGATGAAGGAAGACCATGGTGCAGAAAAAGTGCTATTGAGTCTCATTGAGACCTGAGACAAGGGGGCACTAGGACCAGGAAAACTGCAAGGGCAGTAGAAGAGGGGAATATTTTAGAATGACAGATGACACAGTGCAATATGAATGGTTGGCTTCCTGCCCACAGCAGAGCACTATGGGAAAGCCTATGCAGGGGCAAATGAGGGCAAGACATAGGAAAATCTTTCCCACAGGAAAGTGGAGACCCACTGCTTACATTAGCATTTGAGATAAGCTAAACTACCTTCCTGTGCATGCATACTGAATTCCAGAGATAAAGCATCCAGAACTCCTGCATCAGCACTGATAAAAAACCTAAGGATAAGAGGGCCCTTTAGTTGTTCTCAGGAAAAGATACCAAGCCCCCTGCCACTGGCTCAGTTCTGACTCATAACAACCCTGTACAGCTGAGTGGAGCTGCCTGTGGTGTGAGTCTTTGCAGAGGTAGACTGCTTCATCTTCCTCCTGTGGAGCGGCTGGTGAGTGTGGGTCCCAGCCTTTCAGTTGGCAGCCAGGTGCTTGGCTGCTGCACCACTAGATTGCTGCCCAATCAGAAAATTTTCTCACAGAAACCAGAATACAAAATTTCAAGTTAAATAAATAAATAACAAACTGGCCCAAGTACAATTGTAATATACAACATCACAAGAGAAGAAGGACCAATCAAATGCAAAACATGAGAAATAGGAAATTTCTCCTATGGAGGCCAGACTAATGTGAATCATTGATAATTTTCAGACTATACTGCTAAATATGTTTAAAGAAAACAAAAAGCATGCAAAAAAATGAACTAGCAGAGATCAGGAAACAAATGGAGGAATAAAATATGAGGCTTAACTAGGAACCTGGAAATTAAAAAAAAAAAAAAAAGAGAGAGAATTACTGGATCTGCCAAATAAAGCAGATGAATTAGAAAAAGCAAAAGAAACACTTAACAAGAGTCATACAGAAAATAGAACAAATGAAGTAGAAGACAAAATAACTAAACTTATCAAATCTGAAAAGAAAAGTACAAAGAAAAGGGAACAAACCCAAAATAAAATACAGAATTCAATTAAGAAAATCTAACATTAGAAATACTGGATTCCCAGAGCATCATGACAACAATAAAGTCATAGAAACAGTTTTCCAACAAATAAGCAGGGAGAATTTTCCAGACATGAACAGAGAGCCAAGCCTCAAGAAAGTACTCCAAATAGAAAGGCAAGAGCGTTAATAATAAATACTCTTATCTATACCAAAAAAACTCACTGCTGTCAATTCAATTCCTCGTAGCAACCCTACAGGGCAGAGTAAAACTGCCCCATAGAGTTTCCAAGGCTGAAAGTCTTCACTGAAGTAAACTTCCACATCTTTCTCCCATGGAGCAGTTGGTGGATTTGAACAACTAACCTTTCGGTTAACTACCAAAACACATTAACCACTGTACCACCAGGGCTTCTTCTTGTATCAATACACAGAGAAAAATAGGAGAGAGAGATTTCTGTAAAAAAATGAAACAATACAGTCCATCATAAGGGGCAAGTATATGATATTTTCATGTAATGCACTCAATAAGCAAATCTCCCAAACAAGAAAACATCATTTGTAAGAAATAAATACTAAATACATTGATAGAATATAGCTTGCATATTGATGTAAATGGAGACACACCAACAGAAATTGGGTAAAGAGGAACATTATCAGGAATGAAAAAACAAAACAAAACTCACTGCCATTAAGTGGATTCTGACTCATAACCTTTTGGGTTTCCAAGGTGGTAAATCTTTATGGAAGTAGATTGTCCAGTCTTCTTGCAGATTTGTCATATTAAGGTTGTATGTTAACTGTTGCTCATATGTTAAACATTGTTACACTTACAAATTGTAAGATATGTGGTAACCACTAAGAAATTACCAAGTAAAAACATTCAGAAGAAAAGAAGGAGGACAACATAAAAGCTCATTACAAAACACCTAAATTGAAAAAAAATAAAAAAGTATATGAAATGCTCAAAAACAAATAGCAAAATGAGTGAGGTAGACACTTAATTTGCAGTAATAACCTTAAATATAATCAATCTAAAATCTCCATACAAAAGGCAGTGAGTGGCTGAGTTGATTAAAACACATGCACACACACACACACACAATCCATCCTTTTGTTGTTTATAATGAACACACCTTAGACTTAAGGACACAAGCAGACTGAAAATAAAAGGATGGAGAAAAATATTCCATGCAATCAGTAAACAAAAAAAGCAGGAGCAACCATACTGGAATCAAATACAATAGACTTTAAATCAAAATCTGTTACAAGAGATAAAGAAAGACATTATATAAAGAGTCAATCCAGTAAGAAGACATAATAATTGAAAATATATGACTACCTAACAGCAATGAAGCAAAACAACATGAAATAAGTACTAATATGAAAGGAGAAATAGGCAACTCTGCAATGATAGCAGGGGACTATTGAAGATAATCATTTTCCATTGTAGACAAACATCTAATAAGAAAATCCTTAAGGACATTGAGAAATTTAGTAACACCATTAGCCAATGACACTTAATGGGCATATATGTTGTTGTTGTTGTTGTTATGTGTTGTCGAGTCAAACCCGACTCATAGCGACCCCTCCTTGAGTTTCCGAGGCAGTATCACTACGGAAGTAGGATTGCACAACCTTCCTTCCGAGGAGTGGCTGGTGGGTTTGAACCGCCAGCTGTCTGGTTAGCAGGCAAGTGTCTTAGCCACTATCCTACCAGAGCTCCTTAATGGACATATATAAAACACTCCATATAGCAGCAGAACAGTACACATTCTTCTTCAGTGCACATGGATGATTTTCCAGAACAGACTATATGCCAGGACAAAAAAACAAGTCTCAGCAAATTAAAAATATTTAAATCATACAAAGCATCTTTGACCTTGACAGTATAAAGCTAGAAGTTAACAACAGGATAAATACGGGGGAAGGGATCATGGAATCTAAATAATATAAAGCAAAAAGACTGGTGAGTCACACGAGCAATCAAAAGTGAAATTAAAAATATTCCTGAAATCAAATGAAAATGAAAACGCAACATATCAAAACCTTTCAGACACAGCAAAAGCAGTACTTGGTGGAAATATGTAGCAATTAATGCCTACATTAAAAAAGAAAAATGTTTAAAAATCATTAACTGACCAGCAAAATAAGCCAAAGCTACCAGAAAGAAAGGAAACAATAAAGATCAGGGCAGAAATAAATGCAATGAAAAATAGAAAAACAATAGAATCAGCAAAACTAGAAGTTTGTTCTTGGGAAAGAACAATAAAATTGCAAACCACAGGCTAGTTTGACAAAAAGAAAAGAAACAGAAGATGTAAATAACAAAGGTAAGAAATTAAATTGGTGACATTATAACCAATCCAACAGGTATAAAGATGATCGTAACTGATTACTGTGAAAAACTATATTCTAACAAGTTTGAAAATGGAGATAAAATGGACAAATGCCTTGCTACTACCTACCTAAACTAACCCAAACAGAAGTAGAATATTTAAACAGACTCATTACAAAAGACGAGATTGAAGATATCTCTAAAAAAAAAACACAAATAAGCAAAAAAAAAAAAAAAGCCAAGGACTGATGGCGACACTGGAGAATTTGACCAAACATTCAGAAAAGAGTTGACTGCAATCCTACTCATTAACTTTAAAAACACAGAAGAGGAAAGAACACTGCTGAACTTCTTCTATGAATCTAGCTCAACTCTGATACCTAAACTAGGTAAAAATATTACAAAAAAAGAAAGAAAATTACAGATAAATATCCTTTATGAATATAGATGCAAAATTTTCAGGAAAATTCTAGCCAAAAGACTACAACTTATATATGTATATATATAAGACACCATGATCAAGTGGTATTCATACCAGTATTACAAAGGTGCTTCAACATTTGGAAACCAACCAATGTAATCCCTCACAAAAATAAAGCAAAAGAAAACAACCATATGATCATATCAATTGATGCAGAAAAGACATTTAATTAAATTAAACACATTTTGTTGATAAAAACTCTCAGCAAACTAGGATAAAAGGGAAACTTTTGAACATAATAAAGGACATAAATGCAAAACCAACAGTCAACATTATATTAAACAGAGAAAAGCTGAGGCCCTTCCCTTTGAGAACCGAAATGAGTCGAAACCAAAACCAAACCAAGCACACTGCTGTTGAGTCGGATCTGACTCATAACAACTCCACCTTGGGTTTCCCAGGCGGTTTCACTACAGAAGTAGATTGCCCAACCTTCCTTCAGAATTGAGAACTCAGATTTAAGCCCAGACATATACGGACAACTGATTTTTAATGAGGGTCAAAATCCATTCAGTGGGACAGAAAAAGTCCCTGTAGTAAATGGTGCTGGGGGATACATATATATATATATATATACACACATATATATATATATATATGAAATTCTCAAAAACAAATAGCAAAATGAGTTAGGTAGACACTTAATTTGCAGTAATAACATTAAATATAATCAGTCTAAAATCTCCATACAAAAGACAGAGAGTGGCTGAATTGATTAAAACACACACACATACACACAATCCATCCTTTTGTTGTTTATGATGACTGACTCATAGTGTATATGTACACACACGCACACACATATATATGTATATATTGTATATATGTATCTCTCTTTCTATGTTGTTGTTGTTGTTATGTGCCATCGAGTCGGCCCCGACTCATAGCGACCCCTCCTTGGGTTTCCAAGGCAGTATCACTACGGAAGTAGGAT
>NW_006921918.1:826354-833854 GCF_000298275.1 Orycteropus afer afer
GGGTTTGAACTGCCAGCCATCTGGTTAGCAGGCAAGTGTCTTAGCCACTATGCTACCATAAAATGGTACAACCACTATAGAAAATGGTATGGAACTTTCTGAAAAACTAGACATAGAAATACTCTAATGATCCAGCAGTCCCACTCCTAAGTACATACCCTAGATATCTAAAAATGACATGAACAAGCATATGCACACCTAAGTTTATTGCTAGTTTATTAACAATAGTAAATAAATGGAAACAACTAAAATGCTCAACAGTGAATTTATGGATAAGCAAATTGTGGTACATACATATAATGGAATACTGCACAAGACATAAAAGAATAATGACGAATCTATAAAACTTATTATAACATGGAAGACATAATGCTAAGTGAAATTTGTAACTCATATAAGGACAAATATTTCATGATCCTTCTTTTATAAGAAAACAAGAATAGATATACATGGAGAGAGACCAATGTTCGTGTTTAACCGTAAGAGAATGCAGGAGGGGGAAGTACGATTTAGATCATAGAGTCTTTTTTGTTATTGTTATGGGAAAAGTGGAACCAAATGTGCATGTGGTGTGCACAGCGCAACCGAAGTGAAAATGAGTGAGCACATATGAATGGGTATAGGCATGTTGGTATACAGGTAGGTACAGGTTTATACATAGGTGAGAAGAGTTAAAAGTATCTGTACCAAACAAAACAAAACAAAAAAAGCAAAACCCATTGTTGTCAGGTCAAATTCCAACTCACAGTGACACTGTAGGACAGATAAGCACTGTCCTATTGGCTTTCCAGATCTGTAAATCTTTACAGAGGCAGCCTGCTGCAGCTTTCTCCCATGGAGCAGCTGATAGGTTTGAATCCCTGACCTTCAAGTAGCAGCCAAACTCTTTACAACTATTCTACCAAGGCTTCTCTAGAAGTGTCTATAAAACCAAAAACAAAAACCCACTGCTCTTGAGTCAATTCTGACTCATAGCAACATCCACTGGTTTTCCGAGGTGATAAATCTTTACAGAAATAGATTGCTCAGTCTTGCTTCCAGGGAGTGGCTGGTGGGTTTGAACCACCAACTTTCTGGTTAACAGTCAGATAGATGCCTTACACACTGTGCTACCAAAGCACTCTAGAAGAGTCTATAAGTACATATATATACAAATATGTGAGGGTAGAAACATATATTCATTGAAGACACAATAAAGATACTCCTAAGACCCCAAATACCTTCTGAAATTGGTTGGGTTTGAAGGTTTAGGACTGTGGTCTCATGAGACAACGCAGTCAGTTGGCATGACATAGTTCACAAAATTGATCTGCATCCCAGTGAAGTGAATTGTGTCCAGTTTCTTAAGAAGTTCTGAGCAGCCATCTAAGGCACAAGTACAGGTATCTACTCTTCAATAGCAAAACAGTAGAAGGTGACCAGATGTACAACAAGAAGTAGGTCTACAAGAGCCACAACATCATCTACCCTGAGACCAGAATAACTAGATAGTGCCTAAGGCATTTGACTGCTAACCCAAAGGCTGGCGGTTCAAACCGGAAGGAAGGTTGGGCAATTTACTTCCGTAGAGATACTGCCTGGGAAACCCAAGGAGGGGTCGCTATGAGTCGGATCAACTGGAGGGCAGTGAGTTTTGTTTGAGTTTTGCCCACCCACTACTACTGATCTTTCTAAGAAGCATCATAATAGATGGTCCTGGAGAATGGGAGAAAAAGTTGGAGCAGAGCACAAATTCTTAAAAAAAAAAAGCCAGACAAACTGAAGCAGTAAAAAAGACACAGGACTTCCTGAGACTATTGCCTTGAGATAGTCTTTAAACCTAGAAACTAGCCTATCCCCTGACATCATCTTTTAGCAAAATAGCAGAGTGGTGTACAAACTAAAGGCTATTGCCCATAAAATTAGTACTCTACTTAAAAACTATCTGTATGAGACCAAAAGGTCAACAGCTACTCAAAAGTAAAAATGAGAAGGTAAGGAGGCAGGGAAACTAGAGTGTTGGAAATAGAACAAACAGAACAGAATTAAAGAGAATGTTAATGTTAATGTGATAAATGTAACTAATTTTATTGAACAATTTGTGTGGAAATGGTCAGATGGGAACCTAACTTACTCTGAGAACTGTCACCAAAAACTCAAAAAATTTAAAAAAAAAGGTGTTGAATTTAATAGACACATGTGCTTTAATTCTATCATTCACAACACCAAACACTGATAAGTTCTCTGGATCCCAGAGCTCTTTCTAAAGTATGTGAAAGATTGCACATGTGCAGCCCCAGGTTCAGTGCAGCTTTCTCATGGCCCTTATTTTATTAATAATATTATTTGCGAAAGCAAAGCCAGTAGTAGTACTTCAGTGACAACTTAAGAAAAATCTATGAGATTCCCTTAACATTACCATAATGTTGTACAATTTGAAAAAATATTGGCTTTGCCATTTATTTCTTTTTCCCCATGCACATTGCTGCCCCTCCAGCCACATTAAACTTTCAAGTTTTTCAGATATGTCTATCCTTTCTCTGATGACTTTTGTTTCCTTTCTTACCTGGAAAACATTTGTCTCGCCATTATTATACTCAGCTCAAACTTCTTCAAGGCAGAAACAATGTCTTATCGTCTCTGTAACCCCAGTACAGAATCTGGCATGTGGTGGGTACAATGATATGTCTATATCACTTAAGCTAAATAAATACACAGTGGAAACCACAGTAATAACAGAAATTAGCTATTGAGTATATGGATTGATTTTGTAGGTATGAAAGTGAAGGAAAGTGTTTTTGTAGTTCTTCAAGGAAAGTTAAAAAAATGTCCATTTGCAAAATTGGTTTAGACACCATTAAACACAAAAAATTAATAGTCTTTTAATTTTTTCTGTGAGGAAAAGACATTTTATATGACTACAGGTGAAAATACTAAAATACACGTATATTATTTTTTGTAATGTCAAATATTAAATACCCTTAGATGTCTTCAGTGTACAGCTCACAGCATTTTTCACTAAATATTAACACAATTCAACTTTCTAAGTCTTCAAAGAATATTACTAAAACTTACACTAATAGCAGATGACCCAGAGAAGCAACTGAAGTCTTCTACATAGATATATGGTTGTATTTCTTTTAATCATGTTGCAGTGCTAAAGGGCAGGGTGGGATATTGCTAACTGCATGTTAAAGATTAGTATGAATACAACTCATATTAATCCAAAGATAAGCTTCTCATTAACTGCCTATGTAGCCTTTCTCTGTCACCTAGCTACAAAGAACTGTTTTTGTTAAGTGTTTTTCCATTCTCACTTCTAAAGAGCATTCTGAATGTACTTCCAAGACAAATTTGTTCATTCTTCTGGCAGTCCATGGTATATCCATATTCTTCATCAGCACCACGATTCAAATGCATCAATTCTTCTGCAATATTCCTTATTCATTGCTTAGCTCTCACATGCATATAAGGCTTTTGAAAATACCAAGGCTTGGGTCATGAGCATCTTAGTCTTCAAAGTGACATCTCAATGCAGTCTTTTACAGTAGATTTGCCAATGCAATATGGTGTTTGATAATTTGACTGCTGTTGTAGTGTCTAAAGTGTTTAACTGCTAACCAGAAGGCTGATGGTTCAAACCCACCAGTCACTTCTCAGAAGGAAGATTGGGCAATCTACTTCTGTAGTGATAATGCCTCAGAAACCCAAGGAGAGGTCACTATAAGTTGGAGATAAGTTGGATCCGACTCCACGGCAGTGGTTGCATTTGCATGGCATTACTTCCACAGGTGTTGATTGTGGATCCAAGTAAAATGAAATCCTTGGCAACTTGAGTCTCTTTTTCATTTATCATGATGTTGTTTATTGGTCCACTTGTGAAGACTTTTGTTTTCTTTCTGGTGAAGTATAATCCATACTGAAGGCTATAGTCTTTGATCTTCATCAGTAAGTGGTCTTCTTCACTTTCTGCAAGCAAGTTTGTATTATCTGTATATGTTGCTGTTGTTGTTAAGTGCCATTGAGTCGTTTCCGACTCATAGCGATCCCATGCACAGCATAAAGAAACACTGCCCGATCCCGCACCAGCCCCACAATCCCTGCTATACTTGAGCTCACCATTGCAGCCACCATATCAATCCATCTCGTTGAAGGCCTCCCCCTCTTTCATCGACCCTCCACCCCACCAAGCATGACATTCTTCTCCAGGGAATGGTCCCTTCTGACAACATGACCAAAATAGGTGAGACGAAGTCTGGCCATTCTTGCTTCCAAGGAGCATTCTGGCTGCACTTCCTCCAGGACAGATCTGTTAGTTCTTTTAGCAGTCCATGGTACTTTCTTCGCCAGCACCACAACTCAAAAGCATCAACTCTTCTTCGGTCTTCCTTATTCATTGTTCCAGCTCTCACATGCATACGAGGTGATTGGAAATATCATGGCTTGTGTCAGGTGCACCTTAGTCCTCAAGGAGATATCCTTGCTCCTCAGCACTTGAAACAGTTCCTTCGCAGTTGACTTTCCCAATGCTACACGTCATCTAATGTCCTGACTGCTGCTTCTGTTGGCATCGATTGTGGAACCAAGCAACATGAATTCCTTGACAACCTCAGTCTTCTCTCCATTTATTGTGATGCTGCTCATTGATCCAGTTGTGAGGATTTTTGTTTTCTTTATATTGAGACGTAATCCATACTGCAGACTATATTCTTCAACCTTCATCAGTAGGTGCCTTAAGTCATCCTCACTTTCAGCAAGCAAAGTTGTATCGTCTGCATATCTCAGGTTGTTAATGATTCTTCCTCCAATCCTGATACCACGTTTTTCTTCATATAGTCCAGCTTCTCAGATTATTTGCTCAGCATATAGATTGAATAAGTGTGGAGAAAGGATACAACCCTGACGCACTCCCTTCTTGATTTTAAACCATGTAGTGTCTCCCCTTGTTCTGTTTGAATGACAGCCTCCTGGTCAAGGTACAGATTCCTCATGAGTACAATCAAGTGCTCGGGAATTCCCATTCTTCTCAATGTTATCCATAATTTGTCATGATCCACACGATCAAATGCCTTTGCATAGTCAATAAAACACAAGTAAACATCTTTCTGGTATTCTTTGCTTGAGCCAAGATCCATCTGACAACAGCTATGATATCCCTTGTTCCACGTCCTCTTCTGAATCCAGCTTGAACCTCTGGAAGTTCTCTGTCAATATACTGCTGCAAACGTTTCTGAATTATCCGTATATAGCAGGTTGTTAATGAGTCTTCCTCTAATCCTAATGGCATATTCTTCATAAAGTCATGCTTCTTGGATTATTTGGTCAACCTCAGAGTGAATAAGTATGGTAAAAGGATACAGCACTGATGCACACCTTTCTTGATTTTAAACCGTGCAGTATCCCTTTGTTCTAACAACTGCATTTTGTTCTATGTACAGTTTCCTCATGAGCACAATTAAGTAAGTGTTCGGGAATTCATTGCTGTTGTCCATAATTTGTAACGATCTACAAAGTCAGATACCTTTGCTTAAAAGACAGGTAAACATCTTACTAGTATTCTTTGCTTTCAGACAAGGTTCATCTGACATCAGCAATGATATCCATCATCCCTTGTTCTCTTCTGCATCTGAGTTAAATTTCTGGCAGTTTCCTGTCAAAGTGCTGCTGTAATAATTTTTTAATTATTTTTAGCACAACTTTATTTTTGTGTGCTATTAATGATACTGCTCAATTATTTCTGCATTCTGATGGATCACCTTTCTTTGGATTGGGCACACATATCAATCTCTTCTAATTGATTGGCCAGTTAGTGGTCTCACAAATTTCTTGGCATAAATGAGTGAGCATTTCCAGTGTTGCATCCATTTGTTGAAGCATCTCAGTGGGTTTCTGTCTACTCCTACAGCCTTGTTTTTCACCAGTTCCTTCAGTGCACCTTGTACTTCTTCCTTCAATACCATCAGTTCTTGATCATATCCTACCTCCTGAAATGGTTGAGTGTCAACCCATTCTTTTTGGTACAGACACTGGGTATTCTTTCCATCTTCTTTTGATGCTTCTTGCATCGTTCAATATTTTGTGCATAGAATCCTTTGTTATTACAACTTGAGGCTTGAGTTGTTTTAGTTCTTTCAGCTTGAAAAACTCTGAGCATGTTCTTCTCTTTAGGTTTTCTAACTCTAGTTGTTTACACATTTCATTATACTTTACTCTGTCTTCTCAAGCCACTCTTTGAAATCTATTGAGATCTTTTAGTCATTATTTCTTCTATTTGCTTTAGCTACTGTCTGCTCAAGAACAAGTGTCAGAGTTTCTCTTGATACCCATTTTTGTCTTTCCTTTCTTTCCTGTCTTTTTAATGACCTTTTGCTTTCTTCGTGGATGATGCCCTTGATGTCATCCTTGCTGGTTATTGCTCCTTGTGGGTTCATTCTCTAGAATGGCCACAGAAATTCACTTACAGTCACCCATTTATTATAAATGGAAAGGATACAAAGGAAATATGCATCAGGTGTGTTCTGGGAGAGGTCCTGACACTAGACCTCCATTGTGCCCAGGAACATACTACTCGCTACTTGTTTAGATGTTCTTTTCCAATCTAGGAAACTCTAACTGCTTTCATATTCAAGGTCTCTTGTAACATTGCACATTCATGATTGAGGTCTCAATGCATAGTCATGATTGATTCGATCAATGAAAATTCATGATCCATTGCATCATGCCTTCCTCCTTTCCTGAGATTCATTGCCAGGTGTGGTATTAGGACTCCTGGTAGCATAGTGCCTAAGGCACTTGACTTCTAACCAGAAGGCTGATGGTTCAAACCCACCAGCCACTCCTTGGAAGGAAGGTTGGGCAATCTACTTCCATAGTGATACCACCTTGGAAACCCAAAGAAGGATCGCTATGAGTCGGGTCCAACTTGAGGGCATGTAACAACAACAACCACTCATCTGCACATGTTTATGTGTTACCTGGTTGTTTTAGAAAAACAAAGATACTTTGAGAAATCCCAAGAGCTCTTTGAGGACACCAGAGAAAAAACAAATTTAATTTCTTGGTTCACAAATATTCATATTAATTATGTAATAATTAAATTCTAGAAAATGTCATTTTTTCACTCTATGTAAAATTGAAATAGTTCACTTTACACGTAGCATGTTTGGATGGTTCAGAGACAGAATTCTTGCCCATTGGATAGGGATTTCATTTGATTTTGACCCATTCTATTGTGGCCAGGAAATTAAGGTTATTTTTTAGTATTATAAAAATATAGTAAGCCCATTCCTTTGACAACTATTGATAGAGGAAAAACTGATTAATGTAAAGTTATGTTGGTAATTTTTTTAGAGCTGTGCACATTATCATTTTATCAAAACCCTATCTGCATATTAAAATTTCAACTTCCCCTTTTGAGATGAAGCATGAATCATGTTAACTGTGATATTATAAATTATAAACAGCTATTCTAATTCAGTAGTTAGCAACCATGTGTATTTCCCTCTATTCCTCAATTAGGCT